>NW_027141799.1:0-5000 GCF_036365525.1 Heterodontus francisci
TGATTGCCGCCGGACGTCCGGCCGCATTCCCTCGGTCGGCGCGGTCGGCGGTAGCCGGGGGCGAGGGGCATCGGGCGGTGGCGGAACCAGGCCGGCCCGACCGCTGGGGGCCGCCCGGGCGACGTTTGAATCTGTCGGGTCGGACCGCCGAATCCCGCGGGATTTCGGGATCGAATCTGCGGGTGGAATCGGCACCTCGTCCCGCTGTCCGGTTCCCCCCCGTCGACTGCAACGGGTTTCCGAGGCCCGTCGGTCAGGCGCGGTTCGCTCCGCAATCCGCCGGCCGATCGGCACCGGGCGGGGCTCTACGGAAAGAGGGGACCCTCCCGCGTCGAGTGCCGGCGCACCGACCCCGCAGGCTGACCGGGAAGGTGAAGACTCACCCCGCTGAATGCCCGGCCCCGGGAACCCTCCGGCGCCGGGGCCATAACTTCGGGGAGGAAGGTCCGAGCTCCGCGCGGTCGACGGCAGGTGAAAGGGGCCGGTGCGCCGCGGAAGGCGACAGCAGTCCCGTCAGGCTGCACCTCTGCTCGGGCGAACGGCGTCAGGAAAAGGGGAGAGCACTTCCCCACCGATAGCTCCGGAACGCCCGGACCCATTGGCCCGCGGCACCGGTGGCTGCTAGAGGGGCTCCGGCGCCGTCAGCCGGGGTACGTCCCAGGCCGGCCGGACGGCGGGCAGCCGGAGGCAACGGCCTGGAACGGAGCCAGACTTGAGTCGTTCCGTGCCGTGGGCAAAAAGGCAGGGCTGCGGGTCAGCGCAGTTTGGCAAACCTAGCCGCAAGTGCGGGAAGGGCGGAGGAGCACACGGACGCCGCCTTCCCAAACTGAGCCCAAAGTGCCCAGGCATGCCCCCTTGATCTCGCCTAATCAGTGAGCCCAAAATAATTTCAGAGTGTGGAAACCTGATCCAAAAAGGTCGAAAAGAACGGCCAGAGATCAAGTCCGAAAGGGGAAATCAGTAACAAGCAAGCAGAGTAATCATTAACCAAAAAGCGCAAAATTATGTTAAAAGTGTGAAATCATTAACCAAAAAGTCGAAAATAATGTCCAGAGACCAAGTCCGAAAGTACAAATAATTAACCAGTAAGCAGAGTCATCATTAACCAAAAATCGCAAAAGTAAGTAAAAGTATGAAATCATTAACCAAAAATCGCAAAAGTAAGTAAAAAGTGTGAAATCATTAACCAAAAACTCGAAAATAATGTGCAGAGACTAAGTCCGAAAGGGCAAATGGTTAACCAGTAAGCAGAGTCATCATTAACCAAAAATCGCAAAAGTAAGTAAAAAGTGTGAAATCATTAACCAAAAATCGCAAAAGTAAGTAAAAAGTGTGAAATCATTAACCAAAAACTCGAAAATAATCTCCAGAGACTAAGTCCGAAAGGGCAAATGGTTAACCAGTAAGCAGAGTAATCATTAACCAAAAAGGGCAAAAGTAAGTAAAAAGTATGAAATCATTAACCAAAAAGCACAAAATTAAGTTAAAAGTGTGAAATCATTAACCAAAATGTCGAAAACAATGTCCAGAGACTAAGTCCGAAAGGGCAAATGGTTAACCAGTAAGCAGAGTAATCATTAACCAAAAGGCGCAAAAGTAAGTAAAAAGTATGAAATCATTAACCAAAAAGCGCAAAAATATGTTAAAAGTGTGAAATCATTAACCAAAAAGTCGAAAATAATGTGCAGAGACTAAGTCCGAAAGGGCAAATGGTTAACCAGTAAGCAGAGTAATCATTAACCAAAAGGCGCAAAAGTAAGTAAAAAGTATGAAATCAGTAACCAAAAAGCGCAAAAATATGTTAAAAGTGTGAAATCATTAACCAAAAACTCGAAAATAATGTGCAGAGACTAAGTCCGAAAGGGCAAATAATTAACCAGTAAGCAGAGTAATCATTAACCAAAAATCGCAAAAGTAAGTAAAAAGTGTGAAATCATTAACCAAAAACTCGAAAATAATGTCCAGAGACCAAGTCCGAAAGGGCAAATGGTTAACCAGTAAGCAGAGTAATCATTAACCAAAAAGGGCAAAAGTAAGTAAAAAGTATGAAATCATTAACCAAAAAGCACAAAATTAAGTTAAAAGTGTGAAATCATTAACCAAAAAGTCGAAAATAATCTCCAGAGACTAAGTGCGAAAGGGCAAATGGTTAACCAGTAAGCAGAGTCATCATTAACCAAAAATCGCAAAAGTAAGTAAAAAGTGTGAAATCATTAACCAAAAACCCGAAAATAATGTCCAGAGACTAAGTCCAAAAGGGCAAATGGTTAACCAGTAAGCAGAGTAATCATTAACCAAAAATCGCAAAAGTAAGTAAAAAGTGTGAAATCATTAACCAAAAACTCGAAAATAATCTCCAGAGACTAAGTCCGAAAGGGCAAATGGTTAACCAGTAAGCAGAGTAATCATTAACCAAAAATCGCAAAAGTAAGTAAAAAGTGTGAAATCATTAACCAAAAACCCGAAAATAATGTCCAGAGACTAAGTCCGAAAGGGCAAATGGTTAACCAGTAAGCAGAGTAATCATTAACCAAAAATCGCAAAAGTAAGTAAAAAGTGTGAAATCATTAACCAAAAACTCGAAAATAATGTCCAGAGACTAAGTCCGAAAGGGCAAATGGTTAACCAGTAAGCAGAGTAATCATTAACCAAAAGGCGCAAAAGTAAGTAAAAAGTATGAAATCAGTAACCAAAAAGCGCAAAAATATGTTAAAAGTGTGAAATCATTAACCAAAAACTCGAAAATAATGTGCAGAGACTAAGTCCGAAAGGGCAAATAATTAACCAGTAAGCAGAGTAATCATTAACCAAAAAGCGCAAAAATATGTTAAAAGTGTGAAATCATTAACCAAAAACTCGAAAATAATGTCCAGAGACTAAGTCCGAAAGGGCAAATGGTTAACCAGTAAGCAGAGTAATCAGTAACCAAAAAGGGCAAAAGTAAGTAAAAAGTGTGAAATCATTAACCAAAAACCCAAAAATAATGTCCAGAGACTAAGTCCGAAAGGGCAAATGGTTAACCAGTAAGCAGAGTAATCATTAACCAAAAATCGCAAAAGTAAGTAAAAAGTATGAAATCATTAACCAAAAAGCACAAAATTAAGTTAAAAGTGTGAAATCATTAACCAAAATGTCGAAAACAATGTCCAGAGACTAAGTCCGAAAGGGCAAATGGTTAACCAGTAAGCAGAGTAATCATTAACCAAAAATCGCAAAATTAAGTTAAAAGTGTGAAATCATTAACCAAAATGTCGAAAACAATGTCCAGAGACTAAGTCCGAAAGGGCAAATGGTTAACCAGTAAGCAGAGTAATCATTAACCAAAAATCGCAAAAGTAAGTAAAAAGTGTGAAATCATTAACCAAAAACTCGAAAATAATGTCCAGAGACTAAGTCCGAAAGGGCAAATGGTTAACCAGTAAGCAGAGTAATCATTAACCAAAAGGCGCAAAAGTAAGTAAAAAGTATGAAATCATTAACCAAAAAGCGCAAAAATATGTTAAAAGTGTGAAATCATTAACCAAAAAGTCGAAAATAATGTGCAGAGACTAAGTCCGAAAGGGCAAATGGTTAACCAGTAAGCAGAGTAATCATTAACCAAAAAGCGCAAAAATATGTTAAAAGTGTGAAATCATTAACCAAAAACTCGAAAATAATGTCCAGAGACTAAGTCCGAAAGGGCAAATAATTAACCAGTAAGCAGAGTAATCATTAACCAAAAAGCGCAAAAGTAAGTAAAAAGTGTGAAATCATTAACCAAAAAGTCGAAAATAATGCCCAGAGACTAAGTCCGAAAGGGCAAATGGTTAACCAGAAAATCCGTCGAATAATGTCCAGAGACTAAGTCCGAAAGGGCAAATGGTTAACCAGTGGAAGGGCGATCAAGCGGAAAAATTTGCCCCGGTTACCCGGGATGGAGTTCCAGAGGTCCGGCCAGAGTTGTCAAATTCGTCCCGCTGATCGGACGCTTGTCATTCGGGTGGCTGGGGGTTGGCGGGGTATCTGCACAGTAGTAGGAGGTGGCAAGTCGGGACTTGGACGTTTATTCCAAGAGTCCACCCGAGCCTCCAGGTCTGCAGAGACCGACCCTAGCTGCCGCCCAACCGACTTTTAAGCCTTTTTCGGATGGGGATTTTTTCCCATTTTCGTCCATTTTTCGGGTTTTCTGTCGGGCTTAATAGGCGGCAGCCTGACCCCCGGCCGAGGCGGGGGGCGCACTCTCCCTTGCGTAAGGGTCCGGATTTGCCCCGGAAAGTGCCCCCGACGGCCTCCCGACCCGGGTGCCTGCAGGGCGGGGGGAAAGGGTAGTCCCAGCCGCAGGAAATCATTAACCAAAAGACTTAGCCGTCGGGGCAGAGGCTAAGACCCGGGCTGGTGAAATCATTAACCAAAAGGAATGCACCCTTTTCCGAAAGTGCAGGCCGAAATAAGGCGAGCCTTGGGCCGGGAAGGCCAAAACCCCCAACTCATGGAAGTGTATGGGGTCGGACTCGGCGACTTTCCCGGGCCCCGAGTTGACCTTTCCCCACGGGGGCGGTCAAGTTGCTCCCGCCAAGAGGGCACGTTGCATTTGCTGCCGCTCTAGTCCCCGGGCTAGTTAATCAGTTGCCGTCGGAAGTCCCGATGCCGAAATGAAAAATGGCCGTTGCGGCGATTTGGCGCCTCATTTTCGGAAGGACTACCGGCAGGCAACCCGCCGAATTGACACTTGCGATTCGGGTGGCTGGGGGTTGGCGGGGTACCCGGAGATTTTCGGGAACTCGATTTTCAGAACTTTTGCTGGCAGCGGTTGCACTTGCAAAGTGGCCGAAGAAGTGCTCCCTCAAGGAAGGACCTTCTTTTGAAATAAAAGACCTTCCGAAGAGTGCCTGGAAGTCATTTATGAGCATTTAAGGGTAAATCTGGCGGACTTTCCATGCTCTGTTGCCGGCTCTGAAATATCGCACAGTTGGGTCTAGGCCGGTAGACTGGCTGTGAAAACAGACAAAGTGTTTTGGCGA
>NW_027141799.1:17500-25000 GCF_036365525.1 Heterodontus francisci
CGGCGCACCGACCCCGCAGGCTGACCGGGAAGGTGAAGACTCACCCCGCTGAATGCCCGGCCCCGGGAACCCTCCGGCGCCGGGGCCATAACTTCGGGGAGGAAGGTCCGAGCTCCGCGCGGTCGACGGCAGGTGAAAGGGGCCGGTGCGCCGCGGAAGGCGACAGCAGTCCCGTCAGGCTGCACCTCTGCTCGGGCGAACGGCGTCAGGAAAAGGGGAGAGCACTTCCCCACCGATAGCTCCGGAACGCCCGGACCCATTGGCCCGCGGCACCGGTGGCTGCTAGAGGGGCTCCGGCGCCGTCAGCCGGGGTACGTCCCAGGCCGGCCGGACGGCGGGCAGCCGGAGGCAACGGCCTGGAACGGAGCCAGACTTGAGTCGTTCCGTGCCGTGGGCAAAAAGGCAGGGCTGCGGGTCAGCGCAGTTTGGCAAACCTAGCCGCAAGTGCGGGAAGGGCGGAGGAGCACACGGACGCCGCCTTCCCAAACTGAGCCCAAAGTGCCCAGGCATGCCCCCTTGATCTCGCCTAATCAGTGAGCCCAAAATAATTTCAGAGTGTGGAAACCTGATCCAAAAAGGTCGAAAAGAACGGCCAGAGATCAAGTCCGAAAGGGGAAATCAGTAACAAGCAAGCAGAGTAATCATTAACCAAAAAGCGCAAAATTATGTTAAAAGTGTGAAATCATTAACCAAAAAGTCGAAAATAATGTCCAGAGACCAAGTCCGAAAGTACAAATAATTAACCAGTAAGCAGAGTCATCATTAACCAAAAATCGCAAAAGTAAGTAAAAAGTATGAAATCATTAACCAAAAATCGCAAAAGTAAGTAAAAAGTGTGAAATCATTAACCAAAAACTCGAAAATAATGTGCAGAGACTAAGTCCGAAAGGGCAAATGGTTAACCAGTAAGCAGAGTCATCATTAACCAAAAATCGCAAAAGTAAGTAAAAAGTGTGAAATCATTAACCAAAAATCGCAAAAGTAAGTAAAAAGTGTGAAATCATTAACCAAAAACTCGAAAATAATCTCCAGAGACTAAGTCCGAAAGGGCAAATGGTTAACCAGTAAGCAGAGTAATCATTAACCAAAAAGGGCAAAAGTAAGTAAAAAGTATGAAATCATTAACCAAAAAGCACAAAATTAAGTTAAAAGTGTGAAATCATTAACCAAAATGTCGAAAACAATGTCCAGAGACTAAGTCCGAAAGGGCAAATGGTTAACCAGTAAGCAGAGTAATCATTAACCAAAAGGCGCAAAAGTAAGTAAAAAGTATGAAATCATTAACCAAAAAGCGCAAAAATATGTTAAAAGTGTGAAATCATTAACCAAAAAGTCGAAAATAATGTGCAGAGACTAAGTCCGAAAGGGCAAATGGTTAACCAGTAAGCAGAGTAATCATTAACCAAAAGGCGCAAAAGTAAGTAAAAAGTATGAAATCAGTAACCAAAAAGCGCAAAAATATGTTAAAAGTGTGAAATCATTAACCAAAAACTCGAAAATAATGTGCAGAGACTAAGTCCGAAAGGGCAAATAATTAACCAGTAAGCAGAGTAATCATTAACCAAAAATCGCAAAAGTAAGTAAAAAGTGTGAAATCATTAACCAAAAACTCGAAAATAATGTCCAGAGACCAAGTCCGAAAGGGCAAATGGTTAACCAGTAAGCAGAGTAATCATTAACCAAAAAGGGCAAAAGTAAGTAAAAAGTATGAAATCATTAACCAAAAAGCACAAAATTAAGTTAAAAGTGTGAAATCATTAACCAAAAAGTCGAAAATAATCTCCAGAGACTAAGTGCGAAAGGGCAAATGGTTAACCAGTAAGCAGAGTCATCATTAACCAAAAATCGCAAAAGTAAGTAAAAAGTGTGAAATCATTAACCAAAAACCCGAAAATAATGTCCAGAGACTAAGTCCAAAAGGGCAAATGGTTAACCAGTAAGCAGAGTAATCATTAACCAAAAATCGCAAAAGTAAGTAAAAAGTGTGAAATCATTAACCAAAAACTCGAAAATAATCTCCAGAGACTAAGTCCGAAAGGGCAAATGGTTAACCAGTAAGCAGAGTAATCATTAACCAAAAATCGCAAAAGTAAGTAAAAAGTGTGAAATCATTAACCAAAAACTCGAAAATAATCTCCAGAGACTAAGTCCGAAAGGGCAAATGGTTAACCAGTAAGCAGAGTAATCATTAACCAAAAATCGCAAAAGTAAGTAAAAAGTGTGAAATCATTAACCAAAAACTCGAAAATAATGTCCAGAGACTAAGTCCGAAAGGGCAAATGGTTAACCAGTAAGCAGAGTAATCATTAACCAAAAGGCGCAAAAGTAAGTAAAAAGTATGAAATCAGTAACCAAAAAGCGCAAAAATATGTTAAAAGTGTGAAATCATTAACCAAAAACTCGAAAATAATGTGCAGAGACTAAGTCCGAAAGGGCAAATAATTAACCAGTAAGCAGAGTAATCATTAACCAAAAAGCGCAAAAATATGTTAAAAGTGTGAAATCATTAACCAAAAACTCGAAAATAATGTCCAGAGACTAAGTCCGAAAGGGCAAATGGTTAACCAGTAAGCAGAGTAATCAGTAACCAAAAAGGGCAAAAGTAAGTAAAAAGTGTGAAATCATTAACCAAAAACCCAAAAATAATGTCCAGAGACTAAGTCCGAAAGGGCAAATGGTTAACCAGTAAGCAGAGTAATCATTAACCAAAAATCGCAAAAGTAAGTAAAAAGTATGAAATCATTAACCAAAAAGCACAAAATTAAGTTAAAAGTGTGAAATCATTAACCAAAATGTCGAAAACAATGTCCAGAGACTAAGTCCGAAAGGGCAAATAATTAACCAGTAAGCAGAGTAATCATTAACCAAAAATCGCAAAAGTAAGTAAAAAGTGTGAAATCATTAACCAAAAACTCGAAAATAATGTCCAGAGACCAAGTCCGAAAGGGCAAATGGTTAACCAGTAAGCAGAGTAATCATTAACCAAAAAGGGCAAAAGTAAGTAAAAAGTATGAAATCATTAACCAAAAAGCACAAAATTAAGTTAAAAGTGTGAAATCATTAACCAAAAAGTCGAAAATAATCTCCAGAGACTAAGTGCGAAAGGGCAAATGGTTAACCAGTAAGCAGAGTCATCATTAACCAAAAATCGCAAAAGTAAGTAAAAAGTGTGAAATCATTAACCAAAAACCCGAAAATAATGTCCAGAGACTAAGTCCAAAAGGGCAAATGGTTAACCAGTAAGCAGAGTAATCATTAACCAAAAATCGCAAAAGTAAGTAAAAAGTGTGAAATCATTAACCAAAAACTCGAAAATAATCTCCAGAGACTAAGTCCGAAAGGGCAAATGGTTAACCAGTAAGCAGAGTAATCATTAACCAAAAATCGCAAAAGTAAGTAAAAAGTGTGAAATCATTAACCAAAAACCCGAAAATAATGTCCAGAGACTAAGTCCGAAAGGGCAAATGGTTAACCAGTAAGCAGAGTAATCATTAACCAAAAATCGCAAAAGTAAGTAAAAAGTGTGAAATCATTAACCAAAAACTCGAAAATAATGTCCAGAGACTAAGTCCGAAAGGGCAAATGGTTAACCAGTAAGCAGAGTAATCATTAACCAAAAGGCGCAAAAGTAAGTAAAAAGTATGAAATCAGTAACCAAAAAGCGCAAAAATATGTTAAAAGTGTGAAATCATTAACCAAAAACTCGAAAATAATGTGCAGAGACTAAGTCCGAAAGGGCAAATAATTAACCAGTAAGCAGAGTAATCATTAACCAAAAAGCGCAAAAATATGTTAAAAGTGTGAAATCATTAACCAAAAACTCGAAAATAATGTCCAGAGACTAAGTCCGAAAGGGCAAATGGTTAACCAGTAAGCAGAGTAATCAGTAACCAAAAAGGGCAAAAGTAAGTAAAAAGTGTGAAATCATTAACCAAAAACCCAAAAATAATGTCCAGAGACTAAGTCCGAAAGGGCAAATGGTTAACCAGTAAGCAGAGTAATCATTAACCAAAAATCGCAAAAGTAAGTAAAAAGTATGAAATCATTAACCAAAAAGCACAAAATTAAGTTAAAAGTGTGAAATCATTAACCAAAATGTCGAAAACAATGTCCAGAGACTAAGTCCGAAAGGGCAAATAATTAACCAGTAAGCAGAGTAATCATTAACCAAAAATCGCAAAAGTAAGTAAAAAGTGTGAAATCATTAACCAAAAACTCGAAAATAATGTCCAGAGACCAAGTCCGAAAGGGCAAATGGTTAACCAGTAAGCAGAGTAATCATTAACCAAAAAGGGCAAAAGTAAGTAAAAAGTATGAAATCATTAACCAAAAAGCACAAAATTAAGTTAAAAGTGTGAAATCATTAACCAAAAAGTCGAAAATAATCTCCAGAGACTAAGTGCGAAAGGGCAAATGGTTAACCAGTAAGCAGAGTCATCATTAACCAAAAATCGCAAAAGTAAGTAAAAAGTGTGAAATCATTAACCAAAAACCCGAAAATAATGTCCAGAGACTAAGTCCAAAAGGGCAAATGGTTAACCAGTAAGCAGAGTAATCATTAACCAAAAATCGCAAAAGTAAGTAAAAAGTGTGAAATCATTAACCAAAAACTCGAAAATAATCTCCAGAGACTAAGTCCGAAAGGGCAAATGGTTAACCAGTAAGCAGAGTAATCATTAACCAAAAATCGCAAAAGTAAGTAAAAAGTGTGAAATCATTAACCAAAAACCCGAAAATAATGTCCAGAGACTAAGTCCGAAAGGGCAAATGGTTAACCAGTAAGCAGAGTAATCATTAACCAAAAATCGCAAAAGTAAGTAAAAAGTGTGAAATCATTAACCAAAAACTCGAAAATAATGTCCAGAGACTAAGTCCGAAAGGGCAAATGGTTAACCAGTAAGCAGAGTAATCATTAACCAAAAGGCGCAAAAGTAAGTAAAAAGTATGAAATCAGTAACCAAAAAGCGCAAAAATATGTTAAAAGTGTGAAATCATTAACCAAAAACTCGAAAATAATGTGCAGAGACTAAGTCCGAAAGGGCAAATAATTAACCAGTAAGCAGAGTAATCATTAACCAAAAAGCGCAAAAATATGTTAAAAGTGTGAAATCATTAACCAAAAACTCGAAAATAATGTCCAGAGACTAAGTCCGAAAGGGCAAATGGTTAACCAGTAAGCAGAGTAATCAGTAACCAAAAAGGGCAAAAGTAAGTAAAAAGTGTGAAATCATTAACCAAAAACCCAAAAATAATGTCCAGAGACTAAGTCCGAAAGGGCAAATGGTTAACCAGTAAGCAGAGTAATCATTAACCAAAAATCGCAAAAGTAAGTAAAAAGTATGAAATCATTAACCAAAAAGCACAAAATTAAGTTAAAAGTGTGAAATCATTAACCAAAATGTCGAAAACAATGTCCAGAGACTAAGTCCGAAAGGGCAAATAATTAACCAGTAAGCAGAGTAATCATTAACCAAAAATCGCAAAAGTAAGTAAAAAGTGTGAAATCATTAACCAAAAACTCGAAAATAATGTCCAGAGACCAAGTCCGAAAGGGCAAATGGTTAACCAGTAAGCAGAGTAATCATTAACCAAAAAGGGCAAAAGTAAGTAAAAAGTATGAAATCATTAACCAAAAAGCACAAAATTAAGTTAAAAGTGTGAAATCATTAACCAAAAAGTCGAAAATAATCTCCAGAGACTAAGTGCGAAAGGGCAAATGGTTAACCAGTAAGCAGAGTCATCATTAACCAAAAATCGCAAAAGTAAGTAAAAAGTGTGAAATCATTAACCAAAAACCCGAAAATAATGTCCAGAGACTAAGTCCAAAAGGGCAAATGGTTAACCAGTAAGCAGAGTAATCATTAACCAAAAATCGCAAAAGTAAGTAAAAAGTGTGAAATCATTAACCAAAAACTCGAAAATAATCTCCAGAGACTAAGTCCGAAAGGGCAAATGGTTAACCAGTAAGCAGAGTAATCATTAACCAAAAATCGCAAAAGTAAGTAAAAAGTGTGAAATCATTAACCAAAAACCCGAAAATAATGTCCAGAGACTAAGTCCGAAAGGGCAAATGGTTAACCAGTAAGCAGAGTAATCATTAACCAAAAATCGCAAAAGTAAGTAAAAAGTGTGAAATCATTAACCAAAAACTCGAAAATAATGTCCAGAGACTAAGTCCGAAAGGGCAAATGGTTAACCAGTAAGCAGAGTAATCATTAACCAAAAGGCGCAAAAGTAAGTAAAAAGTATGAAATCAGTAACCAAAAAGCGCAAAAATATGTTAAAAGTGTGAAATCATTAACCAAAAACTCGAAAATAATGTGCAGAGACTAAGTCCGAAAGGGCAAATAATTAACCAGTAAGCAGAGTAATCATTAACCAAAAAGCGCAAAAATATGTTAAAAGTGTGAAATCATTAACCAAAAACTCGAAAATAATGTCCAGAGACTAAGTCCGAAAGGGCAAATGGTTAACCAGTAAGCAGAGTAATCAGTAACCAAAAAGGGCAAAAGTAAGTAAAAAGTGTGAAATCATTAACCAAAAACCCAAAAATAATGTCCAGAGACTAAGTCCGAAAGGGCAAATGGTTAACCAGTAAGCAGAGTAATCATTAACCAAAAATCGCAAAAGTAAGTAAAAAGTATGAAATCATTAACCAAAAAGCACAAAATTAAGTTAAAAGTGTGAAATCATTAACCAAAATGTCGAAAACAATGTCCAGAGACTAAGTCCGAAAGGGCAAATGGTTAACCAGTAAGCAGAGTAATCATTAACCAAAAATCGCAAAAGTAAGTAAAAAGTATGAAATCATTAACCAAAAAGCACAAAATTAAGTTAAAAGTGTGAAATCATTAACCAAAATGTCGAAAACAATGTCCAGAGACTAAGTCCGAAAGGGCAAATGGTTAACCAGTAAGCAGAGTAATCATTAACCAAAAATCGCAAAATTAAGTTAAAAGTGTGAAATCATTAACCAAAATGTCGAAAACAATGTCCAGAGACTAAGTCCGAAAGGGCAAATGGTTAACCAGTAAGCAGAGTAATCATTAACCAAAAATCGCAAAAGTAAGTAAAAAGTGTGAAATCATTAACCAAAAACTCGAAAATAATGTCCAGAGACTAAGTCCGAAAGGGCAAATGGTTAACCAGTAAGCAGAGTAATCATTAACCAAAAGGCGCAAAAGTAAGTAAAAAGTATGAAATCATTAACCAAAAAGCGCAAAAATATGTTAAAAGTGTGAAATCATTAACCAAAAAGTCGAAAATAATGTGCAGAGACTAAGTCCGAAAGGGCAAATGGTTAACCAGTAAGCAGAGTAATCATTAACCAAAAAGCGCAAAAATATGTTAAAAGTGTGAAATCATTAACCAAAAACTCGAAAATAATGTCCAGAGACTAAGTCCGAAAGGGCAAATAATTAACCAGTAAGCAGAGTAATCATTAACCAAAAAGCGCAAAAGTAAGTAAAAAGTGTGAAATCATTAACCAAAAAGTCGAAA
>NW_027141800.1:2100000-2358059 GCF_036365525.1 Heterodontus francisci
ATCCGCCAGTTTTTCTACTGTTATGGATGACACTGATTGTGTTTATCATTTATAGGCGAATTGCAGATATTCAATATTATTCCTCTTACACTGACCCTTTCTATATCATAAATCACACATCCGAAATGCTGCAGCTTCTCAGTTCATGCACCAACACATGTATTTACTCTGTGACCCAGACGAAATTCAGACAGGAGGTTAAGAAGGCGGTGAAATACCCTTTCAATCTCATTGTTAAATTGGTGAAATCATAGAAAGAGCTGAATGATTTCAAACACTGGAATGGTGATGGTGGGGGGCAGTAACTGCAGTAAGACAAGGGCACCAGCAGATGAAGATGGATGGGGGTCAATAACTGCAGTGTGACAGGTACACCAGCAGATGGAGATGGTGAGAGGGGATCTTAACTGTGGTGAGACAGGGACGCGAGCAGATGGAGATCCTGAGGGTGTCAGTAAGTGCAGTGAGACAGGGACACCAGCAGGCGGCGATGGTGAGGGAGCAGTAACTGCAGTGAGACAGGGACACCAGCAGATGGCGATGGTGAGTGGGGGACAGTAATTGCTGTGAGAGACAGGGCCACCAGCAGATGGAGTAGATGAGCAGGGGTCAGTTAGTGCAGTTTGTCACGGACACCAGCAGATGGAGCGGGTGAGGGGTGCACAGTAACTGCAGTGAGACAGGGACACCAGCAGATGGAGTTGGTGAGAGGGGGACAGTAATTTCAGTGAGACAGGGACACCAGCAAATGGAGATGGTGATAGTGGGACAGTAAATGCAGTGAGACAGGGGCACCGTCAGATGGAGATGGTGAGAGGGGGCAGTAACTGCAGTGAGACGGTGACACCAGCAGATGGAGATGGAGAGAGGGAGCAGTAACTGCAGAGAGACAGGGTGACTGAGTTTGATGGTTTTCACAAGTTTGAGGAATTTACTTTCTGTAAACTTGAGATGCTTAGTAAAAGAATTTCAATGCAATTTGCCTAAAATGGCTATTTTCCTACTATGTGAACACTTGTAAAATTAAACTCGCTCATGTTTGGAAAATTATTGTTCGTGATTAAAGTTAATGCATAAATTTAAAAAAGCAGCAAAAAATAAAAGACAGACAAACATTTATATATAAAAATTTTCCAAATAAGTTGTGTTGAGTTCTTCATCAATAATGTGATGACATCCCTTTCTCTCTCACCTGTCTTTCTATGCTGGTATCTGGTCTGGAGTTGAAAAGTGGCAGATCTTTCGTAAATGGCCATTTTGCAGCTTTGTAAAACCTTGTAACATTAAAGTGGTAAATGTTAAGAAAGTTTTTTTTTCCAATGATGACAGGGGAATGCAAAAATACAGCAGCATCAAATAAACTACAAACAATAATTGACAAATATAACTCTAAGTATGGGTGAGAATTGTTGTGTTAAATGTCACCAGTTGCATATGTTCTCTTGGCTGCATCATTAACCTGGCTCTAGTTTCACGCTCTGTCACACCGTGGAATTGAAAATCCGAATAAAAACTGTCTGTTTATATTGCAGTCAAACCGGCCTCTCCAGCAAAAACACGTTACCAGAATTTCATGGTAACTGCAGTGAGACATTTTCAGTCATTATCTGAACTTTCTGTAAAGTGGAGGTGAAAAGTGAAAAACATTGAATACAATTTTTGTTCAATGGCCATTATCCAAACCGGCCCCTCCAGGTTTTAAAATAACAATAGCTTTTCTGCACTGTTAATGAGTTTTTGGGGAGGGGGAAAGAGCGACACACACACACACACAAAGGTTTCTGTCAGGGGCGGTCCATTTGGGATATGGTTGGAATATCCCTCTCTCCCCCATTCCCAGTTTACACAGCGACTGACAATGGACTGTACCATACCTGGGAGGGAGTGTCCAGATGGAGGATGCTGAGAGAAGGTTGGATGAGCTGTATTTTGGGTGGACTGGCAACTTTGAGTGACAGGTTCTGGGATATATTAGGACAACATCAGCCTCCATTCTTTCTTTCCATGCGGCTGGTCTGTGAAGGTGAATTTCTGTGTCTCAGTCTCAGTGCCCAGGTGAATTGGAGCTGAATACAGTGTGTATGAGTGAGAGAGTCTAGTCTGAATCCCCCTCTCTCTGTCCATGTCCTGATCCTTTTCTCCTATTCCCACCTCAATGCCCCTGCTCAGGATCATTTCTCCATGGGCGAGCTGACAGAGGGAAGATGTTAGAGTCCAACGATGGAGTACAGACTGTGTTGGATGGTGAGTAAAACATCTTTATTGTTTCTCTCTGCCTTTCTCCCTCCTTCTGCCTCAGTCTCTCTCGCTCAATCTCTCTCTCTCTCTCAATCTCTTTCTTTCTGACTTTCTCAGTATTTCTTTTTCTCTTTCTCTTCTTTCTCCATTTTTTTCGTTCTCTGCATTCTCTCTCTTTCTTTGTCTACCCCCTCACCTGGCAAGTATTTTTCTCACCCCCACCCGCTGCAAATATTGCCCGCCCTCAGAAAATTCTCCCCCAGGCTAATTATTTGCTCCCAGCAATTCGTTGACACTGTAATATTTCCCCGACTGGAAAACACTCCCCCCACCCCGTGAAGAGACCACCATAGCTGCAGATCCTTATCTGATATCCCTCTGCTGACTGACACTTACTGGGAACAGTCCGTCATCCCAATACCCCTCCTGTGAACAGACCCCCATGTAATTAGACCCTCACCCTCACCGTGAACAGGACAACATCTAAAACCGCAATGAACGGAATGGAGAATCCTCTACCACTCCCATTTTAAACCTGGAGAATCCCCCCCACACCTCCCTACTCCCATTTTAGAGTCATAGAGTCGTACAGCATCGAAATAGACCATTTGGCCCTCCGCATCCATGCCGACCATGATGCCTATCTGTACTAATCCCACCTGCCTGCATCAATTCCATATCCCTCTATGCCTTGCTCATTCAAGTACCTGTCCAGATGCCTCTTAAATGTCGCTACTGTTACTGCCTCCACCACCTCCTCAGGCAGCTCATTCCAGATTCCCACTATTCTTCGTGTGACAAATTTACCCATTTGTTCCTTTTTAAACCTCCTCCCTCTCACCTTAAATCTATGCCTTCTAGTTTTAGTCACCCCTGCAATGGGAAACAGGCTGTGGATATCCAGCCTATCTATGCCTCTCATAATTTTGTATACCTCTATCATGCCCCCTCTCTGCCTTCTTCACTCCAGGGAAGACACGCACAGCCCATTCAATCTCTCTTTGAACTCAAGCCCTCCAACCTAGGCAACATCCTTGTGACCCTTTTCTGCACCCTCTCTAGCTTAATCACATCTTTCCTGTAGTGCAGCGATCAGAACTGCACACAGTATTCAAAATGTGGCCTAACCAACGTTATGTGCAACTGTAACATGACATCCCAACTCTAGTACTCAGTGCCCCGGCAGATGAAGGCAAGCATGCCATACGTGTACTTCACCACCCTGTCTAACTGTGTTGCCACTTGCAAGGAAATATGGACTTGCACCCCAAGGTCTTTCTGCTCAACAACACTCTCCAGGGCCCTGTCATTCACTGCATATGTCCGGCCCTGGTTTAATTTCCCAAAATGCATCACTTCACTCTTGTGTGCGATAAATTCCATTTGCCATTCCCTTGGCCACTTCCCCAGTTGATCTATATCCTGTTGTAACATCAGAAAACCTATTTCACTGGACATTATACGACCAATTTTCTGGTCATCTGAAAACTTACTAATCATGCCCTTTACATTCACATCCAAGTCATTAATATATATGACAAACAACAGAGGACCCAAATCCGATCCCTGCAGCAAACCACTGGTCACCAGCCTCCAATCTGAAAAACAACGCTCCACCAGCACTCTCTGCATCCTATCACCAAGCCAATTTTGTACCCAATTTGCTAGCTCACCATGGATCCCATGTGTTTGAATTTCGTGGACCAGCCTACAGTGTGGGACTTTGTCAAAGGTCTTGCTAAAGTTCATATGGACAACGTCCATTGCCCTGCGCTCGTCAGTCCTCTTGGTCACCTCCTCGAAAAACTCCACCAAATTCGTGAGACATGATTTCCCACGCACAAAGCCATGCTGACTGTTCCTAATCACACCATGCCTTTCCAAATGCATATAAATCCTGTCTCTCAGAATCTCTTCCAATAACATTCCCACCACTGATGTAAGGCTCTCTGGCCTGTAGTTCCCTGGCTTATCCCTGCTGCGCTCCTTAAATAAAGGCACAACATTAGCTATCCTCCAGTCTTTGGGTACCTCACCCGTGGTTAACGATGATACAAAAAGCTCTGCAAGGGCTCCAGCAATCTCCTCCATTACTTCCCAGAGCGTCCTAGGATACACCTGGTCAGGATTGTCCACCTTAGCCAATGTTGTTCCTTTGTTTAAGAAGGGTGGTAAGGATAATCCTGGAAATTATAGACCCGTGAGTCTTACGTCAGTGGTAGGGAAACTATTAGAGAGGATGGTTCGGGATAGGATTTACTCCCATTTGGAAACAAACTAACTTATTTGTGAGAGACAGCATGGTTTTGTAAAGGGGAGGTGGTGTCTTACTAATTTGATTGAGTTTTTTGAGGCAGTGACGATGATGATTGATGAGGGAAGTGCGGTGGATGTTGACTATATGGACTTTAGTAAAGCCTTTTACAAGGTCCGCATGGTAGGCTGGTGCAAAAGGTGAAGTCACACGGGATTAGGGGTGAGCTGGCAGGATGGATACAGAACTGGCTCAGTCACAGAAGACAGAGGGTAACAGTGGATGGGTGATTTTTCTGAATGGAGGGATGTGACTAGTGGTGTACCGCAGGGATCAGTGCTGGGACCTTTGCTTTTTGTGGTATATATAAATGATTTGGAGGAAAATGTAGCTGGTCTGATGAATAAGTTTGCGGACGACACAACGGTTGGTGGAGTTGCGGATAATGATGAGGATTGTCAGAGGATACAGCAGGATATAGATCGGTTGGAGACTTGGGTGGAGAAATGGCAGATGGAGTTTAATCCGGACAAATGTGAGGTAATGCATTTTGGAAGGACTAATGCAGGTGGGATGTATACAGTAAATGGCAGAACCCTTAGGAGTATTGACAGGCAGAGAGATCTGAACGTACAGGTCCACAGGTCACTGAAAGTGGCAAAGCAGGTGGATAAGGTAGTCAAGAAGGTATACGGCATACTTGCTTTCATCAGTCGGGGCACAGAGTATACAAATTGGTAATTCATGTTGCAGCTACACAGAAACTTAGTTAGGCCACACTTAGAATATTGTGTGCAATTCTGGTCGTCACACTACCAGAAGGACGTGGGGGCTTTGGAGATGTTTATCAGGATGTTGCCTGGTCTGGTGGGTATCAACTATGAGGAGAGGTTGGAAAAACTCGGATTGTTTTCACTGGAAGGACGGAGGTGGAGGGGTGACACGATAGAGATTGACAAAGTTAAGAGCGGCATGGACAGAGTGGATAGTCAGAAGTATTTTTCCCAGGGTGGAAGAGTCAGTTACTAGGGGACATAGGTTCAAGATGCGAGGGGCAAAGTTTAGAGGGGATGTTCGAGGCAAGTTTTTTACACAGAGAGTGGTGAGTGCCTGGAACATGCTGCCAGAGGAGGTGGTGGAAGCAGATACGATAGCGACGTTTAAGAGACATCTTGACAAATATATGATTAGAAAGGAAATAGAGGGATATGGGCCCCGGAAGTGCAGAAGGTGTTAGCTTAGGCAGGTTTCAAGATCGGCGAAGGCTTGGTGGGCCTAATGGCCTGTTCTTGAGCTGTACTCTTCTTTGTTCTTGTTCTTAATGCGCTTCAAAGCCTCCAACACCTCCTCCTTTGTAATATTGATATGCTCCAGGATATCCTTTCATCTCACTAGCTTCCATGACCTTCTCCATGGTAAATATGGACGAGAAATGTTCATTTAAGATCTCGCCCATTTCCCGTGGCTCCACGCATTGATTGCCACACTGATTCTTGAGAGGACCTACTCTCTCCCTAGCTACCCTTTTACTATTAACATACTTATAGAATCTTTTAGGATTCGCTTTTATCTTATCTGCCAGGGAAATGTCATGGCCCCTTTTCGCCCTCCTAATTTCCTTCTTAAGTGTAGTCCTACATCCCCTATACTCGTCGAGGGACTCACTTGATCCCAGCTGCCTATACCTGACATATGTCTCCTTCTCTGTCCTAAACAGACCCTCAATATCCCTCATCAACTACGTTTCTCTAAACTTGCCAGCCTTGCTCTTCCATCCAACAGAACATGCCGGCACTGAATTCCTCCGATCTCACTTTTAAAAGCCTCCCACTTGCCAGACGTCCCTTTGTACATGTAGACTGCCTCTCCCATTCAACGTTTGAGAGTTCCTGTCTGATGCCATCGAAATTAGCCTTACTCCAATTTAGGAATTCAACCTGAGGACCAGTCCTTTCCTTTTCCTTAACTTTCTTGAAGCTGATAGAGTTATGGTCACTGGTACCAAAGTGCTCCCCCACTGACACATAAACCACCTGCCCATCCGTATTTCCTAAGAGGAGTTCGAGTGTAACTCCTACAGAAAACTATCCGGACACACTTAACAAATTCTTCCCCATCTGATCCCTGAGCACTAAGGCAGTCCCAGTCAATATTAGAGAAGTTAAAATCACCTACAATTAAGACCCTATAATTCCTACACCTATCTCTGATTTCCCTAAATATATGCTCCTCCAATACCCTCTGACTATTGTGGAGCCGATAGTACAATTCCATCAAAGTGATCACCCCTTTATTGTTGCTAAGTTCTACCCATATGGCCTCGCTGGACATTGCCCCAGGGATATCCTCGCTGAGTACTGCCGTGATGTCCACCCTAATCAATAGTGAAACTCGCCCTCCTCTCTTACCTCACCTCTGTCACGCCAGAAAGATGGGTATCCCGGAACATTGAGCTGCCAGTCCTGCCAATCCATCAAGAACGTTTCTGTAATAGCTATAATATCACAATCCAAAGTACCGATGCATGCTCTGAATTCATCTGCCTTACCTGCAAGACATCTTGCAGTAAAGTAAATGCAGTTTAGCCTACCAGGCCTTCCACGCTCCCTCTTCTGTCCCCGCCCGGCCTGCCTACTGGACTTGCTTGCTTTAACCTCTGCATTTGCCTCAATTATTTCATTGGAGAGACTACTACATTGTGTCCCACCCCCCTGCATGCTGAGTTTCATCCCTCCCGAGTAGAAAAGGCAAACCTCCCCGGAAGGGTTCTGGTCCACCTACTGTTTGGATGTAACCCGCCCTTCTTGTACAGGTCAACTCTGCACCAGAAGAGATCCCAATGATCCAACTAGCTGAAACTCTTCCTCTTTCTCTGTCTCACTGCAGTTACTGCTCCCCCTCTCACCATCTCCATCTGCTGGAGTTCCTGTCTCACTGCAGTTACTGCCCACTCTCACCATCTCTCTCTGCTAGTGTCCCTGTCTCACTGCAGTTACTGTTCCCCTCTCACCATCTCCATTTGCTGGTGTCCTTGTCTCACTGCACTTACTGGGCCTCTCTCCCCATCTTCCTTTGCTGGTGTTCCTGTCTCACTGCAGTTAACGTCCCGCTCGCACCATCTCCATCTGCTGGTGTCTCTGTCTCACTGCAGTTAATGTGTTCTCTCAGCATCTCCATCTGCTGGTGTCCCTGTCACACTGCGGTTATTGCCCCCTCTCAGCATCTGTGTCTGCTGGTGCATCTGTCTCACTGCAGTTCCTGTCCCCCACGCAACATCTCCATCTGCTGGTGCCCCTGTCTCACGACAGTTACTGCCCCCTCTCACCATGACAGTGTTTGAAATCCTTCAGCTCTTTCTATGATTTGATTCATTTAACAATGAGATTGAGACGGTATTTGACCGCCTTCTTCAGCTCCTGTCTGAATTTAGTCTGTGTCACAGTGTAAATACATGTGTTGGTGCAGGAACCGAGACGCTGCACCATCTTTGATGTGTGATATGTGATAAGGATAGGGTCAGTGTAGGAGGAATAATCCTGAATGCTTGCGATTCGCCTGTAAAGGATAACCACAACCCGGGTCATACACAACAGAATAAAACAGCCAGATATACTGAAGATTAAATTAATTGATTTCCTGTGATTTTCCATCTTTGGTTCCTTGTGATTTTCTCCATTGTTGAGGCGCCGGAATTCCCTGCGGACTTGACTGGAGAATTGGACGGCACAGTGGTGCAGTGGTTAGCACCGCAGCCTCAGAGCTCCGGTGACCCGCGTTCAATTCTGGGTGCTGCCTGTGTGGCGTTTGCAAGTTCTCCCTGTGTCTGCGTGGGTTTACGCCGGGTACTCCTGTTTCCTCCCACCACCAAAGACCTGCATGTTGATAGGTAAATTGGGCATTATAAATTGCCCCTAGGTATGTGGTAGGGGAATAGAGGGACAGGTGGGGATTTGGTAGAAATATGGGATTACTGTAGGATTAGTATAAATGGGTGGTTGATGGTAGGCACAGTCTCGGTGGGCCGAAGGGCCTGTTTCAGTTCTGTATCTCCAAATATAAAAAATATAATATAAAATTTGTCTGACAGTCAGAACATTGAGCAGTAAGATCACAAAGACCGGGCCACAAGGGGTTAAAATTCAACTGCCCCTCATATGGGGGAGGTATCGAAGCTCAGTTTATTAACACAACCCATGGGAACATTATCAATAATGTAAATTGTTCTAATGTAAATTACCAGGTGAGAGACTCTGAACAGCCCAGCACACCCACTGTTCCGACAACCACAGCCGCCGTTTTCTCGCTGCAATATTTTGTTCTCACTTTCTCACAACAAATGGCCACAGATCGATCAAAGGTGAAAGTGACTGTGAGCCAGCCAGAAACAACTGTGGCTGCAGAAAGCAGAACGACAATGAGAGAACACACCGGAGTAATTCTCAGGAATGAATCTGGGAAATAAATTAGATTAGATTAGATTAGAGATGCAGCACTGAAACAGGCCCTTCGGCCCACCGAGTCTGTGCCGACCATCAACCACCCATTTATACTAATCCTACACTAATCCCATATTCCTACCAAACATCCCCATCTGTCCCTATATTTCCCTACCACCTACCGATACTAGTGACAATTTATAATGGCCAATTTACCTATCAACCTGCAAGTCTTTTGGCTTGTGGGAGGAAACCGGAGCACCTGTTCAAAGTCAGTTTGTTCAACTGTGAAACTTCTGTGAATAATTTAAAGTATCTACAGAACACTCCAGTCACCACATGTCCACCTACACTCTTCACTTCAGGAAGGTTCCAGATTCAATTTGCATTCTGTGCTATGTTAGTTAATCTTAGCTGGCATGGTGGTGGGATTGCCATAATTGGCCTCACCTACTCTTTAATTAGGGTGAGCAAAATGATCATGGCCCTTGCTCCTGATTGCTATTTAGTAACATCCATGTGTGTGTATGACACGAGTTTGGTGTCAGTTGGGTTGGTGATCTTTGTCTTGCTTCTCCCCTCTGCTCTCAGTGTGTTCAGTTAGGCTGCGAGCATTCACTGTCCTGGCTCAAACGAAAATGGCTGCTTTGGAGAAGTGCCTCAAAGCTACAGGTACATGGAACCGTGTCACAGAAGGAGTTATTCCTTTCTTTGAGTGGAGGGAGGAAAATGGGCAGGAATGGAAGGGAAATAATCTATCATCAAAGTGTTGAAATGGATTTCTTCTACTTTTGAAAATGACTTCCCTACAGTAGACGTTTGTATGACAATTAAAAGTCACCTTCATGTTACTGGTACAGGGAGAATAATCGTGATAAACAGCTGGCATCATGTTGGGATTGTCCTCCTCCTCACCCCCCCCCCCCCACCACTCCCACCCACAACCCACCCTGACCCCACCACCAAGCGCTCGCTGCTCTCCATCCAAACATGACTCACCTAAAGGTAATGCACCTCCAGTTTTGTTGGAATCATACAGAGCAGGAAGAGGACATTCGGCCCATCGGAACATTGCCAGCTTTTTGTGCGAAATAGCCAATTGGTCTAACTCCCTGTTCTTTCCCCGTAGACCTGCAGATTTTTCCTTTTCAAGCGTACAGCCAATTCCCCTTTAAATGTTATGACTGAATCGGCTCCCGCCAATCTTGGACAGTAGATTCCAGATCATAACCTGAAACGTTTGTTCAAAAAATTCTCATTCTCCTTCATGCCCACTGCAACCCGGCCCCTACACCCCAGAATTTTTGCCAATTAACTTACATCTGTGCCATCTGTTTCACATAATTATTTACTCCATCAAAACCCACCAAAGAAGAACAATCCTAGCCTCTCCAGTCAAACTACTTTGTAAGATATTTAAATTGACACACTAACATGGGAGATATTCCAATACATATTTATGTCTCGGCGGCAAAAGAGGTAATTTCCACTCAAACCCTCATGTTTGCTTTTGGCAATTGTATCAAAACTCTTGGTCATATTGAATGTCATTATCTAGTAAAACATAGGGTTCTCTAACTGAACATTGGCACAGGTGCTCTGTCAAATGCAATCAGTGATGAAAGGTGAAATATTTCATCAACTTCACAGCATATAACTGTTCAAGTATATTTCATTTCTTTGCTACCAATGTTTATATTTAAATGCAATAAGTTTTGGTCCTGCACATTGTGCAGCTGACCTCACAATGGTCTGGCTATGACAGCACAAACCAGTAACCATGTCAACACAGTTTATACCTAAGGATAGCTGTGAAGTGCCTTCATATCATCTAGAGTCAACGTGTGGAAACATCGTCGACTTCAGTGCTGCTTTATTTAAGCGTCCATCTCTTTTTTTTATCGTAATAGTTGTTGGTGTGATTTGCACTGGCACCCATTTTAACATTGCACCATTTCCTTTATATCGCTTCTCCTCAGCCTTCCTTCCAAAATGCATCATTTTACATTTCTCAGCATTGAAGTTAACCTGCCATGTGTCTGACCATTTCACCCGACTGCTTCTATCCTCCTGAAGTCTGCTACTGTTCCGTTCCCTGTTTATGACATTGCAGATGACACAATGTTGAAGTTATGCCCTGTAAACCCAAGTCCAAGTCATTAATATATATCAAAAAGATCAGTGGTCCTAATTCAAAGCCCTGGGAAATACCCCTGTACCACAATGTGCTCTGTATACAGTGAGTACAAAGGCAGGGAGGGTATGCTGAACATTTATAAAGCTCTGGTTAGGCCTCAACTGGAGGATTGTGTCCAGTTCTGGTCACCACACTTTAGGAAAGAGGTGAGGGACATTGAGAGAGTGCAGAGGTTTACCAGAATGGTTTCAGGGATGAGGGATTTTAGCTACAAGGTTAGGTTGGAAAGTTGGGTTTGGTCTCCTTAGCAGAAAGCAGATTGAGGGGAGATTGAATAGAAGTGTATAATATTCTGTCAGGCAAAGATACCGGCCTCCAGTCTGAACCAACCATTCACCATCACTCTCGGTGTTCTGTCCCTAAGCCAATGTTGTATCCACTCTGTCCCTGTCCCGTTCATTCCATGAGCATTCATTTTGCGAATATGAGGCACCATTATGACGTCCCCATGAGGAAATTGGTCCCAGAGCACAGAAAAACACACACACACATAAAAGACGCACAGACAGGCAATAAGCAAATGCAACAAGAGATAATCCAACAAACATCCCTTGGCATTCAAAGCATTATCCCACCGCTGAATCGCCCAGCATCAACATCCTGGGGAAACACTGACCAGGAACGGAACTGAAGAAATCACATCAAAACTGTGGCTACAAGTGACACACCCCCTGACTCCCCAAAGCATTTACACCACCTACAAGATACAAGTCAGGTGTGTGATGGTATCTCTCGACTTGATCGGATGAATGCAGCACCTACAACGCTCCATATAAACTGGAGGAAGCTCCCCCTCTACATATAAAATGGAGGGATATACCCCTCTACGTATACAATGAAGGGAGATACTCCTCAAAGCATAAAATGGAGGGATCTCCTCCTCTTGTATAAAGTGGAGGGAGACACCTCTCTACGGATGAAATGGAGGGATATACCTCTATACATATAAGTTGGAGGGAGATGCCCTTCTGTGTATAATTTGGAGGGAGATACACCTCTACATATAACGTTGAGGGATGTGCCCTTCTGTGTATAAAATGGAGGGAGATCCCTGTCTATCTAACAAATGGAGGGAGCTCCCTCTCTGTATGCAAAATGTTGGGAGTGCCACCTGTACAATTAAAATGGAGGGAATCCCATTTAAAAAAAAAAACTTTTTAACCATTTTTATACCAGAGACAGAGCCGAGTATAATATGTACACCCTCTCTGTGTATAAAGAGGAGGGATTTCCCTCTATATGCATAAAAAGGAGGGAGCACCCTCTCTATGTATAAAGTGGAGGGAGCTCCCTCTCTCTGTATAAAGTGGGGGGAGCTCCGTCTCTCTGTATAAAGTGGAGGGAGGTCCCTCTCTATGTATAAAGTGGAGGGAGCTCCCAATCTCTGTACAAAGTGGAGGGAGCTCCCTCTCTCTGTATCAAGGGGAGGGAGCTCCCTCTCTATGTATAAAGTGCAGGGAGCTCCCTCTCTATGTATAAAGTGGAGGCAGCACCCTCTCCATGTATAACGTGGAGGGAGCACCCTCTCGAAATATAAAGTGGAAGGAGCTCTGTCTCTATGTATAAAGTCGATGGAGCTCTGTCTCTGTGTGTAAAGTGAAGGGAGCTCCCCCTCTATGCATTAAGTGGATGGAGCACCCTCTCTCTAAATAAAATGGAGGGAGCTCTGTCTCTATGTTTAAATTGGAGGAAGCTCTCTCTCTCTGTATAAAGTGGAGAAAGCTCCCTCTCTATGTATAAAGTGGAGGGAGCTCCCGCTCTCTGTATAAACTGGAGGGAGCTCCATCTCTCTGAATAAAGTGGAGGGAGCTCCCTCTCTATGTATAAAGTGGAGGGAGGTCCCTCTCTTTGTATAAATTGGAGGGAACTCCCTCTCTGCGTAGAATGTGGAGGGAGCTCTCTCTCTATATGTACAAAGCGCAGGAAGGTCCCTCTCTATGAATAAAGTGGAGGGAGCTTGCTCTCTATGTATGAAGTGGATGGAGCTCTGACTCTACTTACAAAGTGGAGGGAGCTCTCTCTCTGTGTATAAAGTGGAGGGAGCTGCATCTCTACTTATAAATTGGAGGGAGCTCCCTCTCGATATAGGAATTGGAACGAGCTCCCTCTCTCTGTATATAAAGTGGAAGTGGCACCCTCTGTATGAATAAAGTGGAGGGAGCTCCTTCTCTACGTAGAAAGTGGAGGGAGCTTCCTCGCTATGTATAAAGTGGAGGGAGCTTCCTCTCTATGTATAAAGTGGAGGGAGCTCCCTCTCTTTGTATAAAATGGAGGGAGCTCACTCACTATGAAAAAGTGGAGGGAGCTCCCTCTCTCTGTATAAATTGGAGGGAGCACCCTGTCTGTTCAGAAAGTGGAGGGAGCTCACTCACTATGTGTAAAGTGGATGGAGTACCCTCTCTATGAGAACGTTGAGGGAGCTCCCTGGAGTGTCAGATTAACCCGGGTCACTCACTGTGCCTGGCTCAGCCTCAAGACTCACCTGCTTCAGTCACTGAGACGCTCCTCTATCACTTGCATTAATCTAAGCAGATGCCGGGTTTGGGAGCAGGACAAGCACGCGGGATTAGGACGACTGCTCATGTGAAGGATAAGCATCAGTAATCCTCAGAGAATCAGAACAGACGAGCAAGACTCAGAAAAGGAAACTTGTGTTGAATTTGTGAGCCTTGTATTGTGGAATGTTTTGGTGTTGGGTGAGCATCTTAGCCAGTGAAATCTTGCCCCAGTGGGATGAATCGATATCATATGACTTTATTACAACAGTAAGGTACCGTGTTCACTGTAAATATGGACTGCAATGACTGAAATAACAATGTAACTGATCAATTTTCTGCTGAATACCATGATGACAGTTAGAGTCATGGAGTCATAGTATTATACAGCACAGAAACAGGCCCGTCGGCCCATCGTGTCAGTGCTGGCCATCAAACAGCTACCTATTCTAGTCCCATTTTACAGCACTTGGCCCGTCGCCTTGTATGTAATTACACTTCAATTGCTCATCTAAATACTTCTTAACTGTTTTGATGGTTCCTGCCTCTACCACCTCTTCAGGCAGTGTGTTGCAGTTGCCAACCACCCCTCTGGGTGAAGAATATTTTCCTCAAATCCCCTCTAAACCTCCTGACCCTTACCTTAAATCTATGCACGCCTTTTATTGACCCATCCGCTAAGGGAAAACGTTTGTTCCTATCTAACCTATCAAGTCCCCTCATAATTTTGTGCATCTCAATCAGGTCTCCCCTCAGCCTTCTCTGCTCTAAGGAAAACAACCCTAGCCTATCCAGTCTCACTTCATAGCTGAAATGCTCCAGCCCAGGCAGCATCCTGGTGAATCTCCTCTGCACCCTCTCCAGTGCAATCACATCCTTCCTATAGTGTGGTGCCCAGAACTGTCCACAGTATTCCAGCTGGTTTATACAGCTCCATCATTACTTCCCTGCTCTTATATTCTATGCCTCGGCTAATAAAGGCAAGTATCCTATACGCCTTCCTAACCACCCTATCTATCTTTGCTGCTGCGTTCAGTGATCTATGGACATGTACACCAAGGTCTCTCTGACCCTCTGTACTTCCGAGGGTCCTATTATCCATTGTTTATTCCCTTGCCTTGTTAGTCCTCCCAAAGTGCATCACCTCACAATTATCAGGATTAAATACCATTTGCCACTGCTCCACCCATCCTACCAGCCCATCTATATCGCTCTGCAATCTAAAGCTTTCCTCCTCACTATTTACGACACCACCAACTTTCGTGTCATCTGCAAACTTAATGATCATGCCTCCTATATTCACATCTAAATCATTAATGTACACTATTAACAGCAAAGGTCGCAGCACCGATCCCTGCAGTGCAACACTGGTCAGTTATACCTGCTAACCTGTGAGACTGTACATCAGGCACGATGTGATGAAGTCAAATTGGCTTTGTTGAATTTGCTAACTTGATCTTTGTGGGAACACAAGGGTTAAGTTGTTAAAAATATTAAATGGTCAGTTCACTTGCACAAATAAACACTCAACAGAAATGGGTCTGGAATGTCCTATGTGCTGCATTCCTAGGACAAGATTGGACAGTAAATGACCAAAGACCTGGAATTACAAGAAGGCAGGATATGGATAATAATACGGAGTCTTTTAATGACAAGAAATAAGGTACGGGTGAGGCTTGGAATGTAGAAGCAAATGCAATGTGTGTGTGGGGTGATCCAGGCATTAAAGATATAGATCACACACAGTGATTGATCATGCAGGGAAAGACCCTAACACTGAGCCCAGTGACATGGTGCACGAGGGGAGAGTGAGGGTCAGTCCCGGATATAAGGGGGTCCCTTTCCTTTATCTGACACTGCAGTCCGGATAGCCAGGCCAGCTATTGGAAGAAGATCCCTCCTGGGCATCGATCAGTGGGAACTTGGTGATATTAAAGACACAGACAAGGTGAGAGTCTGTGGGGAACATTTGCAGCATTGATTTTTCCAGGAATATTCACTCGGATTTTAGTGCTATTTTACTGGGATTCTATGTAACCTAACCAACGTGTAATCTTCAATCTTGGAGTGCATGTGTAATTTCTGAAATCCATACAGAGTAAAGCTTAAGGTACTCCAACAAACTCAAGAGTGTTGGCATTTATTACCTTATCGGGTCGAATCTGCTGTTAAGTTGGACGAGACTTGTGAATAATTGTTTTGAAGTTGTTTGTCCTAACGTACTAGTGTAAATTGACTTGCAGCATCCCATCATATAACATACTTTGCTGTCTATATTGTCCGAATACAAACATAAAATAGCCACAAATGTTGCTGTTCATTTCGGGGCAGAAAGGTGAAGTGTTTATTCTGTCTGTGATTTAACTCGACCCCTAATGATAACCCGGTCAGAACACAAAACCTAGGCAGATGCCACCCAACAGAAAATCAGAACAGACCAGCCAGACTCAGAAAAGGAAACTTGTGTTAAATTTGTGATCCTCGCACTTTGGAATGTTTTAGTGTTTGAGTAAATTTTTAATATTTACTGATGATCTCAAACTTGGGAGGAGATGCAAAGAGTGAGGATGATACCAATCGACTGCAACAGGACAGAGATAGTTGAGCAGAATGGACAGGCAACTGGCAGTTGGAATTTAATACTGGGAGATGTGAGGTACTGTATTTTGGCAGAAGTGATTGGGAGAGAAAATATAGACTTAATGGCACAGTTCTAGAGAGTGTTCAGGGACAGAGGGACCTGGGGGTACAAGTCAATACATCTTTGACGGTGGCAGGACATATTGAGGAAGTATACAGTCAAGCCAATGGGATCCTGGGCTTCAGAAATTAAGGTGTTGAGCACAAAATCACGGAAGTTATGCGGAACCTTTACAAAGCTCTGGTTAGGCCACAACAAGAATATAGCATCCAGTTCTGGTCACCACACAGGAGGAAGGACGTGAGGGTCCTTCAGGGGATCAGAGAAGATGGTAGTTTCAGGGAGGGGAGGGTTAAGCTAAGTGGACTGGAAAAGCTACCTGAAGGTAAATGAGTGTCAGAACAGTGAGAGTTAGTGAGAGTTGAGAACAAATATTTTCACACAAATGCAAGCAGGGTGAGACTCCCAAATATAGAGCCCCTTGGATGTCAAGGATCAAACCGGGTGGGATCACGCACAACAGGGAGGCTTATGTCAGATACCGAAAGCGCAATACCACAGAATGCCGAGAGGAGTGAAGAAAGTGCAGGGGTGAAATTAAAAAGCAAATTAGGAAAGCAAAGAGACAGTCAGAAAATAATATTCCCATGTAAAATCAAGGAAAACACAAAGATGTTTTCTCAATACATGAAGAACAAGAGGATAACTAAGGATAAAGTATTATGGATCAAAAAGGGAATGTGAGTATGGAGGTGGGATTTGTGGGCACGGTTCCCCTTAAAATCTCAACATCTTTGAGCAAATCACCTTGATCCTCCTGCATTCCAGGGAATACATCCCTAGTTTGTGTAATATCACCTCGTAATTTAACCCTTGGAGTCCAGTTATCATTCTGGTACATCTACACTGCACTCAAATGGACATGGACCCTCAAGTCTCTTTGGACCTTCAGTGTTTGTAGTTTTTCACCATTTATAAAGTATTCTGTTCTACTCTTTTTTACTAATGACATTGAAATCTATCCACCACAGTTTTGCCCATTTATTTAAGACATTAATATCTCTTAGTAATTTGATGCCTCCAGCTACACTGCTTACAATGCTGCCTATTGTGGTGTTATTGGGAGGGTATTTAGATGGGAGTTTGTTACTGGGGGGGGGGGCGGTATTTCAATGGGATTTTGTTCCCGGGAGGTATTTAGATGGGTGTTTGTTCCTGGGGGTGTATTTAGATGAGAGTTTGATCCTGGGGGGTGTACTTAGATGGGAGCTTGTTCCAGGATATTATTCAGATGGGGAATTCTTCCCTGGGGGTAATTAAATGGGCGTTTGGTCCTGGGCAGTTATTCAGATGGGAGCTATTCCCTGGGGGTGTCGAGCTGGGAGTTTGTTCCCTGGGGTATTTAGATGGGAACTTGTTCCTGGGGGGGGGGGGTATTTAGATGGGAGTTTGTTCCTGGGGTGGGGTATTTATATGGGAGTTTGTTCCTGGGGGGGGTATTTAGATGGGAGTTTGTTCCTGGGGTTGTTTAGATGGGAATCTGTTCCTGGGGGGCGGCATTTAGATGGGAGTTTATTCCGGAGGGGAAATTATTTCGATGGGAGTCTGTTCCTGGGGGTATTTAGATGGGGGCCTTTTCCGCGGGTGGGGGTTGTATTTAGATGGGAGTTGTTCCTGGGGGGGCGATATTTAGATGGGAGTCTGTTCCTGGAGGTTATTTAGATGGGAGCTTGATCCCGCCGGGGGGTGGGCTATTTAGATGGGAGTCTGTTCACGGGGGATACTTAGATGGGGGTCTGTCCAGGGAGATATTTAGATGGGAGTCTGTTCCTGGGGGATATTTGGATGGGAGTTTGTTCCCGGAGGGTAATTAGATGGGACTCTGTTCCTGGGGCTTATTTAGATGGGAGTTTGTTCCCGGGGGGAGGGGGGGCTATTTAGATGGGAGTCTGTTCACGGGGGATATTTAGATGGGGGTCTGTTCAGGGAGATATTTAGATGGGAGTGTGTTCCTGGGGGATATTTGGATGGGAGTTTGTTCCCGGAGGGTAATTAGATGGGACTCTGTTCCTGGGGCTTATTTAGATGGGAGTTTGTTCCCGGGGGGGGGCGGGAGGAGGGGGGCATTTAGATGGGAGTCTGTTCACGGGGGGTATTTTGGTGGGGATTTATTCCAGGGGGATATTTAGATGGGAATCTGTTCCTGGGAGTGTATTTAGATGGGAGTTTGTTCCCGGGGGTGTATTTAGACGGGTTGCCTTGTAACAGGGGGAAGGCAATATTTAGATGGGAGTCAGTTCATAGTGAGGGTATTAGATGGGGGTCAGTTAACAGGAGATATCAGATAGGGGTTTGCAGGCGAGGAGAATTAAGATTGGGGAGGTCTGGACAAGGGGGGGATGTTTTCCGGGGGGGAAACATTGCAGGGATAAAAATTGCGGCGGGCGGGGGCGGTGGGGGTGGGGGGATATAAATTGCGGGGGGTTGGGGGATAATTTGCGGGGGGAGGGATAAATTGTGGGAGAGAAACACAAAGTAGGGAGGCACAGTGGTGCAGTGGTTAGCACCGCAGCCTCACAGCTCCAGGGACCCGGGTTCGATTCCGGGTCCTGCCTGTGTGGAGTTTGCAAGTTCTCCCTGTGTCTGCGTGGGTTTTCTCCGGGTGCTCCGGTTTCCTCCCACAAGCCAAAAGACTTGCAGGTTGATAGGTAAATTGGCCATTAAAAATTGTCACTAGCATAGGTAGGTGGTAGGGAAATATAGGGGCAGGTGTGGATGTTTGGTAGGAATATGGGATTAGTGTAGGATTAGTATAAAGGGGTGGTTGATGTTCGGCACAGAGTCGGTGGGCCGAAGGGCCTGATTCAGTGCTGTATCTCTGATCTAAAAAAAGTGAGAGAAAGAGAGATGAAGGAACACAGAGGGAGAGAGAGAAGAAAAACAGAGAGAGAGAGATAAAAAAACAGAGAGAGAGAAACACAGAGAGGGAGAAAGACAGAGAACCACAGAGAGAGAGAGGGAGAAACACAGTGAGAGAAACAAAGAGAGAGAGAGAGAAAACAGAGAGACAGAAAAAAACAGAGAGAGAGAGAGAAACACAGAGAGATTGAGGAACAGAGAGAAAGAACTGGAGATAGAGAGAGAATCAGAGAGAGATTGAGAAAGAGGTTGAGAGTGAAACAAAGAGAAATAGACACAGAGATTGAGGGAGAGAGATTGAGAGAGAGATTGAGGGAGAGAGATTGAGTCAGAAGGAGAGAGAAAGGCAGAGAGAGAGACAGACAATAAAGATGTAGTCCTCACCATCCCACACGGTCTGCACTCAATCGGTGGACTCTAACACCTTCCCTCCATCAGCTCGTCCACGGGGAAAGGATCCTGGAGTGGGAGATTGCTGTAGGAATTGAAGAAAAGGGTCAGGACTGGGACAGAGAGAGGGGGATTCAGACTGGACTCTCTCTCAAAGACACACACTGTAATCAGCTTGAAATTTACCTGGGCACAGTGACTGCGACACAGAAGCTCACCTTCACAAACCAGCTGCATGGAAAGAAAGAATGGAGGCTGATGCTGTCCACATATATCTCAGAACCTGTCAATCAAAACAGACAGTCCACCGAAAATACAGTTCACCCAACCAGCTCTCAGCTTCCTCCATCTGGACACTGCCTCCCAGGTATAGGACAGTCCAAGGTGAGGCTCTGTGTAAACAGGGAGTGGGGGAGAGAGGGATATTGCAGCCATACCCAAAATGGACCATTCCGGACAGAAACCTGGCAGTCTGTCTGTCTCTCTCTCTCTCTCTCTCTCACTCTCTCCCAAAAACCTTATTAACAGAGCGGAAAAGCTGCTGTTATTGAAAACCTGGAGGTGCCGGTTTGGATAACGGCCAATTAGCACTAATTGTATTAAATGTCTTTCACTCTTCATCTCCAAGAAGAAAGAACAAAGAACAGTACAACACAGGAACAGGCCATTCGGCCCTCCAAGCCTGCGCCGATCTTGATGCCTGCCTGAACTAACACCTTCTGCACTTCCGGGGCCCATATCCCTCTATTCCGCTCCTATCGTTAAATATATATTCAGATATTTAAGATGCCTCTTAAACGTCGCTATCGTATCTGCTTCCACCACCTCCCCTGACAGCAAGTTTCAGGCACTCGCCACCCTCTGTGTAAAAAACTTGCCTCGCACATCCCCTCTAAACTTTGCCCCTCGCACCTTAAGCCGATGTCCCAGAGTAACTGACACTTCCACCCTGGGAAAAATCTTCTGACTATCCACTTTGTCCATGCCGCTCAAAACCATAACTCATAACCTCTATCATGCCGCCCCTCTACCTCCACCTCTCCTCATAGCTAATGCCCTCCAGACCAGGCAACATCCTGGTAAATTCCTCTGTACCCTCTCCAAAGCCTTCTGGTAGTGTGGCAACCAGAATTGCATGCAATATTCTAATTGTGGCCTAACTAAGGTTCTGTACAGCCGCAACATAACTTGCCAATTTTTATACTCTGTGCCCTGACCGATGAAGGCAAGCATGCTGTATGCCTTCTTGACTACCTTATCCAAATGTGTTGCCACTTTCAGTGACCTGTGGACCTGTACGCCCAGATCTCTCTGCCTGTCAATACCCCTACGGGTTCTGCCATTTGCTGCATACATCCCTCCTGCATTAGACCTTCAGAAATGAATTACCTCACATTTGTCCAGATTAAACTCCATCTGCCATTTCTCCGCCCAAGTCTCCAACCGATCAATATCCTGCTGTATCCTCTGACAATCCTCATCATTATCCGCAAATCCACCAACCATTGTGTCGTCTGCAAACTTACTCATCAGACCAGCTACATTTTCCTCCAAATCATTTACATGTACTACAAACAGCAAAGGTCCCAGCACTGATCCCTGCAGAACACCACTAGTCACATCCCTCCATTCAGAAAAGCACCCATCCACTGATACACTCTGTCTTCTATGACCGAGGCAGTTCTGTATCCATCATGCCAGCTCATCTCCGATCCCGTGTGACTTCACATTTTGTACCAATCTGCCATGCGGGAACTTGTCAAAGGCGTTACTAAAGTCCATATAGGTAACATCCACTGTCCTTCCTTCATCAATCATCTTCGTCACATCCTCAAAAAGCTCAATCAAATTAGTAGGACATGACCTTCCCTTTTCAAAACCATGCTGTCTCTCGTCAAAACGTTCGTTTGTTTCCAAATGAGAGTAAATCCCGTCCCGAATAATCCTCTCCAACAGTTTCCCTACCACTGACGAAAGGCTCACCGGCCTATAATTTCCTGGATTATTCTTGCCACCCTTCTTAAACAAAGGCACAACATTGGCTATTCTCCAGTCCTCTGGGACCTCACCTATAGCAAATGAGGATGCAGATTTCTGTCAAAGCCCCAGCAATTTCTTCCCTTGCCTCCCTCAGTATTCTAGGGTAGATCCTATCAGTTCCTGGGGACGTATCTACTTAATGCTTTGCAAGACACCCGACACCTCCACCTTTTTGATAACGAGATGACTGAGACTATCTGCACACCCTTCCCTAGGCTCATCATCCACCAAGTTCTTCTCTTTGGTGAATACTGATGCAAAGTACTCATTTAGCACCTCGTCCATTTCCTCTGGCTCCACGCATAGATTCCCATCTCTGTCCTTAAGGGGTCAACCCTTTCCCTGGTTACCCTCTTGCTCTTTATATGCGTATTAAAAGCCTTGGGATTTTCCATAATCCTGTTTGCCAATGACTTTTCATGACACCTTTTAGCCCTCCTAATTCCTTGCTTAATTTCCTTCCAACTGTCTTTATATTCCTCCAGGGATTCATCTGATCCGAGCCTTCCAGCCCTTACAAATGCTTCCTTTTGCTTTTTGACTAGGCTCACAATATCTCGTGTTATCCAAGCATCCCGAAACTTGCCAAACTTGTCTTTCTTCCTCACAGGAACATGCTGGTCCTGGATTCTAATCAGCTGACGCTTTAAAGAATCCCACATGTCTGATGTTGATTTACCCTCAAACAGCCGCCCCCAATCTAAACGCTTCAGTTCCTGCCCAATATTGTTATAATTAGCCTTCCCCCAATTTAGCACTGTCACCCGAGGGCTACTCTTATCCTTATCCACAAGTACCTTAAAACTTATGGAATTATGGTCACTGGTCGCGAAATGCTCCCCCACTGAACCTTCGAATACCTGGCCGGGCTCATTCCCCAATACCAGGTCCAGAAGGGCCCCATCCCTAGTTGCACTATCTACGAACTGTTTCAAGAAGCCCTCCTGGATGCTCTTCACAAATACTGCCCCATCCAAGCCCCTAGCACTAAGTGAGTCCCAGTCAATATTGGGGAAGTTAAAATCACCCACCACCACAACCCTGTTACCTTTACATCTTTCCAAAATCTGTCTGCATGTTTGCTCTTCTACCTCCCGCTGTCTGTTGGGAGGCCTGCAGTAAACACCTAACATCGTGACTGCACCCTTCCTATTCCTGAGCTCCACCCATATTGCCTCGTTGCATCACCCCTCTGAGGTGTCCTCTCGCAGTACAGCTGTGATATTCTCCTTAACCAGCAATGCACCTCCCCCACCACTTTAACATCCCCCTCTATCCCGCCTGAAGCTTGTAAAGCCTGGAGCATTTCGCTGCCAATCCTGCCCTTCCCTCAACAAAGTCTCTGTACTGGCAACAACATCATATTTCCAAGTACTAATCCAAGCTCTAAGTTCATCTGCCTTCCCTGTTATACATCTCGCATTGAAACAAATGAACTTCAGACCACCATTCCCGCTGTGCTGAGCAACATCTCCCTGCCTGCTCTTTCTCTTAGTCCTACTGGCCTTATTTACTTTGTCCTCCTCATTTATTTCACTAGCTGTCCGACCGCTCTGGTTCCCACCGCCCTGCCACACTCGTTTAAACCCTTCCGAGTGACGCCAGCAAACCTTGCAGCCAGGATATTAGTGCCCTTCCAGTTTAGATGCAACCCGTCCTTCTTGTACAGGTCCCATCTGTCCCTGAAGAGAGCCCAATGGTCCAGATATCTGAAACCCTCCATTTTACACCAGCTGCTCAGCCACGTTTTTAGCTGCAGTATCTTCCTATTTCTAGCCTCACTGGCACGTGGCACAGGCAGTAATACAGAGATTACATGCCTAGAGGTCCTGATTTTTTTTAACTTACTCCTAAGTCCCTGAACTCCCCCTGCAGGACCTCATCACTCTTCTTGCCTATGTCATTGGTACCGATGTGTACCACAACCTCTGGCTGTTCACCCTCCCCCTTCAGAATGCCCCCTGTCCGTTCATAAACATCCTTGACCCTGGCACCAGAGAGGCAACATACCATCCTGGAGTCTCTTTCACGCCCACAGAAGCGCCTATCTGTGCCCCTGACTATAGAGTCCCCTATAATTATTGCTCTTCTGCGCTTTGTCCCTCCCTGCTGAACAACAGTGCCAGCCGTGGTGCCACTGCTCTGGCTGCTGCTGTTGTTTTCCCCTGATAGGCCATCCCCCCAACAGTATCCAAAACTGTATACTTGTTAGAGAGGGGTATAGCCACAGGGAATTCCTGCACTGACTGCCTGCCCCTTCTAGCGGTCACCCATCTCTCTGCCTGCACCTTGGGTGTAACCATTTCTCTAAAACTCGTGTCTATGACACTTTCCGCCACATGCATGCTCCGAAGTGCATCCAGTTGCCGCTCCAACCGATCTATGCGGTCTGTGAGGAGCTGCAACTGGGTACACTTCCTGCAGATGTGGTCGGCCGGAACGCTGGAAGCGTCACGGACCTCCCACATCTCACAGGTGAAGCACTGCACCCCTCGAACAGCCATTTCTAGCGCTAATTAGTTAATTAATATAAAATAAATGAATACTTATTAAATCCTTACTAAATTATGATACACTTAACTATATGGTCCCTCGTGCTGGATTTCTACAATAAATACTGAATGCGAACTAAATACAGTAATCTCCTCCCTCTGGTTTAGTTGCTCTACTTACTAATTAGTTAATTAGTGTTTTAATCATTTTTTATCAGTTAACAGAAAGTTCAGGAAATGACTCACTATAGTTATCTTGAAATTCTGAGTTTTTGCTGAGAGGCCGGTTTGACTGCAGTAGAAACAGGTGGTTTTTATTCAGATTTTCAATTCCACTGTGTGACAAAGACTGAAATTAGATCCAGGTTAATGATGCAGCCAAGAAAATTTTAACAACTGGTGACATTTCACACAACAATTCTCACCTATATTTACAGTTATATTTCTCAGTGATCCTTTGTATTTTATTTGCTGCTGCTGTATTTATGCATTATCCTGTATTCAATCCAAAAAAACATCTTAACATTCACCAGTGTATATATCTGTGAAATGGACATTTAATACAAATTGTATTAAAGATTTTCCACTTTTCACCATCAGCTTATATAAAGCTCAGCGATAACGACCTCTACATTCTGACAAAGAGTTCTTTGCTGCTGTAATAAAGAGTCACGTGTTTCCATTTGCTTCCTGAATGTTTTTATCCTCTGCTCTCCTGGGGGATTCAGAGAATATTTTTGTTCATCGCTTGCCCACATTCAGCAGGTTCCAGCTCCTCTGCAGCTGCTGTCCTGCAGAAATTCATTGTATTCAAAATCGTTCCCGCAGTTTGGAGACGTGAGGAGAGACTGTTTACATTAGCAGAGGGGAGAAACAAATAGGCAGGGAGTTGTTCTGGTCTGAAAGGTTTCTGAAAGCAGATTCAATATTAACTTTCAAAAGACAATCGGATCAAAACTTCAATTACTCTGAGTTATAGTCGAGAAGATACCAGCACAGAGAGAGAAGTGAGAGCGAGAGAGATGTCATAACGTTAGTGATGAAGAACTCAACACAACTTATTTAGAGAGTTTTTCTTTGTAAATGATTGTTGAGATTTATTTGATACTGTTCGCCGCCTCCTGGCTCCCGCCCTACACCCACCCCAAACCATCCTTACCCCACCACCAAGCCCTTACTGCTCTCCATCCCCATATGACTCCGCTAAAGATAATGCACCTCCAGTTTTCTTAGAATCAAACAGCGCAATAAGAGGCCATTCGGCCCATCGGAGCAGTGCCAGTATTTTGAGAGAAATAACCAATTGGCCTAATTCCCTATTCTTTCCCCGTAGCCCTGCAGATTTTTCCTTTTCAAGTGCACAGCCAATTCCCCTCTTCCTGCGCTGTCTGATTCTAAGAAAACTGGAGGTGCATTACCGTTAGCAGAATCAGGTGGGGATGGATAGCAGCATGCGTTTTGTGGAGGGGTAAGTGTGGGTTGGGATGGGGGGGGTGGGGTAACGAGGAGGCGGACAATCACAACATGATGCCAGCTGTTTATCACGATTATTCTACCTGTACCAGTAACATAAAGGTGAACTTTCGTTGTCACACAAACTTCTACTGTAGGGAAGTCATTTTCCAAAGCAGAAGATATCCGGTGCAAAACTTTGATAATAGATTATTTTTCCTTCCGTTCCTGCCCATTTTCCTCCCTCCACTCTCTTTTTCGTTGTGCAGCTTTTCCAGGAGCACAGGCATTGCGAGCGAGGAGGGAACAGCTGGGAAGTCAATTTCATCGGGAGTTTCGATGGAGCAGGGACTGCTGGGTAAGCAGAAACCTATATATTTGGGCTGTTTAAATTCCCTTACCTTTTCATTGTGCAGCTTTTCCAGGAGCACAGGCATTGCGAGCGAGGAGTGAGCAGCTGGGCAGTCAATTTCATTGGGAGTATCGGTGGAGCAGTATCCAGGGACTGCTGGGTAAGTAGAAACCTATATATTTCGGCTGTTTCTGAACCCGAGACACTACTCTTGTAGTTTCTCCCACCCGCCCTCCTCCTCTTACCAAAAAAAAGGACTCGGTTGTGTGTAGGTAAGGTAAGGCTTTTTCTATTTCTCTTCTTGTTTTATCGTGTGATTGGTTAAAAACTTGGGAATTTAGAATAGTGGGAATGGAGGTTAAGGCAGTTGAATGTTCCTCCTGCAGAATGTGGGAGGTAAGGGTCGCCAAGGGTGTCCCTGCTGACTGCATCTGCGGGAAGTGCACCCAGCTCCAGCTCCTCGAGGACCGCGTTAGGGAATTGGAGCTGGAGCTGGAGGAACTTCGGATCATTCGGGAGGCGGAGGGGATTACTGAGAGGAGTTATCGGGAGGCAGTCACACCTCAGGTAAAAGAAGAAGGTAGATCGGTTACCGTCAGGGGAAGGAGAGGGAACCAGCAGGCAGTGCAGGGATCCCCTGTGGCCGTTTCCCTCAACAGCAGGTATACCGTTTTGGATATTGTTAGGGGAGACGACTTACCAGGGGTAGGCAATGAGATACAGGTCTCTGGCGCAGAGTCTGTCCCTGTTGCTCAGAAGGGAAGGGGTAAGAGGAGCAGAGCATTATTCATTGGGGACTCCATAGTTAGGGGAACAGATAGGAGGTTTTGTGGGAACGAGAGAGACTCACGGTTGGTGTGTTGCCTCCCAGGTGCCAGGGTACGTGATGTCTCGGATCGTGTTTTTGGGATCCTCAAGGGGGAGGGGGAGCAGCCCCAAGTCATGGTACACATAGGCACCAACGACATAGGTCGGAAGACAGATGGTGAGTTAAGGCAGAAATTCAGTGAGCCAGGGTGGAAGCTTAGAGCGAGAACAAACAGAGTTGTTATCTCTCGGTTGTTGCCCGTGCCACGTGCTAGCGAAGTGAGGAATAGGGAGAGAGAGGAGTTGAACACGTGGCTGCAGGGATGGTGTAGGAGGGAGGGTTTTGGTTTCCTGGATAATTGGGGCTCTTTCTGGGGTAGGTGGGACCTCTACAAACAGTATGGTCTTCACCTGAACCAGAAGGGTACCAATATCTTGGGGTGGAGATTTGCTAGTGCTCTTCGGGGGGGTTTAAACTAATTCGGCAGGGGGATGGGAACCTAAATTGTCGTTCCAGTGTGCAGGATGTTGAGAGTAGTGATGTCAGGGATAAGGTTATAAGGACACAAGAGGGCACTGGCAAGCAAGAGCTTGGTTTAAAATGTGTCTACTTCAACGCCAGGAGCATCCGGAATAAGGTGGGTGAGCTTGCAGCATGGGTTGGTACCTGGGATCTCGATGTTGTGGCCATTTCAGAGACATGGGTGGAGCTGGGACATGAATGGATGTTACGGGTTCCGGGATTTAGATGTTTCATTAAGAACAGAGAAGAGGGTAAAAGAGGGGGGGGGGGGGGGTGGTGGCATTGTTAATCAAGGAAAGTTTAACAGCGGCAGAAAGGACGTTTGAGGACTCGTCTACTGAGGTAGCATGGGCCGAGGTTAGAAACAGGAGAGGAGAGGTCACCCTGTTGGGAGTTTTCTATAGACCTCCAAATAGTTCCAGAGATGTAGAGGAAAGGATAGCAAAGATGATTCTTGACAGGAGCGAGAGTAACAGGGTAGTGGTTATGGGGGACTTTAACTTTCCAAATATTGACTGGAAATACTATAGTTCGAGTACTTTAGATGGGTCTGTTTTTGTCCAGTGTGTGTAGGAGGGTTTTCTGACGCAGTATGTACACAAGCCAACCAGGGGCGATGCCACATTGGATTTGGTACTGGGTAATGAACCCGGCCAGGTGTTAGATTTAGAAGTTGGTGAGCACTTTGGTGATAGTGATCACAATTCGGTTCGGTTTACCTTAGCGATGGGCAGGGACAGGCATTTTCCGCAGGGCAAGAATTATAGCTGGGGGAAAGGAAATTATGATGCGATTAGACAAAATTTAGGATGCGTAGGATGGGGAAGGAAACTGCAGCGGATGGGCACAATCGAAATGTGGAGCTTATTCAAGGAGCAGCAACTGCGTGTCCTTGATAAGTATGTACCTGTCAGGCTGGGAGGAAGTTGTCGAGCGAGGGAGCCGTGGTTTACTAAAGAAGTTGAAGAGCTTGTCAAGAGGAAGAAGAAGGCTTATGTTAGGATGCGACGTGAAGGCTCAGTTAGGGCGCTTGAGAGTTACAAGCTAGCCAGGAAGGATCTAAAGGGAGAGATAAGAAGAGCAAGGAGAGGAAACGAGAAGACATTGGCGGATCGGATCAAAGAAAACCCTAAGGCTTTTTATAGGTATATCAGGAATAAAAGAATGACTAGAGATAGGTTAGGGCCAATCAAGGATAGTAGTGGGAAGTTGTGTGTGGAATCGGAGGAGATAGGGGAATCGTTAAATGAATATTTTTCGTCAGTATTTACAGTAGAGAAAGAAAATGTTGTCGAGGAGAATACTGAGATACAGACTACTAGGCTAGATGGGATTGAGGTTCACAAGGAGGCGGTGTTCGCAATTTTGGAAAATGTGAAAATAGACACGTCCCCTGGGCCAGATGGGATTTATCCTAGGATTCTCTGGGAAGCCAGGGAGGAGATTGCAGAGCCTTTGTCCGTGATTTTTAAGTCGTCATTGTCGACAGTAATAGTGCCGGAAGAATGGAGGATAGCAAATGTTGTCCCCTTGTTCAAGAAGGGGAGTAGAGACAGCCCTGGTAATTATAGACCTGTGAGCCTTACTTCGGTTGTGGGTAAAATGTTGGAAAAGGTTATAAGAGATAGGATTTATAATCATCTTGAAAAGAACAAGTTCATTAGAGATAGTCAGCACGGTTTTGTGAAGGGTAGGTCGTGCCTGACAAACCTTATTGAGATTTTTGACAAGGTGACCAAACAGGTGGAAGAGGGTAAAGCCGTGGATGTGGACTATATGGATATCAGTAAGGCGTTCGATAAAGTTCCCCACGGTAGGCTATTGCAGAAAATACAGAAGTATGGGATTGAAGGTGAATTAGTGCTTTGGATAAGAAATTGGCTAGCTGAAAGAAGACAGAGTGTGGTGGTTGATGGTAAATGTTCATCCTGGAGTATAGTTTCTAGTGGTGTACCGCAAGGATCTGTTTTGGGGCCACTGCTGTTTGTCCTTTTTATAAATGACCTGGAAGAGGGTGTCGAAGGGTGGGTTAGTAAATTTGCGGATGACACGAAGGTCGGTGGAGTTGTGGATAGTCTCGAAGGGTGTTGTAGGGTACAGAGGGACATAGATAGGCTGCAGAGCTGGGCTGAGAGATGGCAAATGGAGTTTCATGCGGAAAAGTGTGAGGTGATTCACTTCGGAAGGAGTAACAGGATTGCAGAATACTGGGCTAATGGGAAGATTCTTGGGCGTGTAGATGAGCAGAGAGATCTTGGTGTCCAGTTACATAAATCCCTGAAAGTTGCCACCCAGGTTAATAGAGCTGTTAAGAAGGCATATGGTGTGTTAGCTTTTATTAGCAGGGGGATCGAGTTTCGGAGCCACGAGGTCATGCTGCAGCTGTAAGAACTCTGGTGCGGCCGCACCTGGAGTATTGCGTGCAGTTCTCTTCACCGCATTTTTGGAAGGATGTGGAAGCTTTGGAAAAGGTGCAGAGGACATTTACTAGGATGTTGCCTGGTATGGAAGGAAGGTCTTACGAGGAAAGGCTGAGGGACTTGAGGTTGTTTTCGTTGGAGAGAAGGAGGAGAAGAGGTGACTTAATAGAGACCGATAAGATAATCGGAGGGTTGGACAGGGTGGATAGTGAGAGCCTTTTTCCTCGGATGGTGATGGCAAACACGAGGGGACATAGCTTTAAGTTGAGGGGTGATAGATATAGGACAGATGTCAGAGGTAGTTTCTTTACACAAAGAGTAGTAGGGGCGTGGAACGCCCTGCCTGCAACAGTAGTAGACTCGCCAACTTTAAGGGCATTTAAGTAGTCATTGGATAGACATATGGATGAAAATGGAATAGTGTAGGACAGACGGTTACACAGGTCAGTGCAACATCGAGGGCTAAAGGGCCTGTACTGCGCTGTAATGTTCTATGTTCTATGTCCTATAAAAAGTTAACCCCTTCTCTGGCACCGTTCCATGTACCTGTAGCTTTGAGGCACTTCTCCAAGGCAGCCATTTGTGTTTGAGCCAGGACAGTGAATGCTTGCAGCCCTACTGACCGCACCGAGAGCAGAGGGGGGGGGGGGGGGGGATGCAAGAGAGAGATCAGCAACCCAACCGAACCCAAACTCGTGTCATACAAACATCAGAGAGCAATCAGGAGCAAGGGCCATGATCATTTACCTCTCCCTAATTAAAGAGTAGGTGAGGCCAATTGTGGTAATCCCAACAACATGCCAGCTGAGATTAACTAACATAGCACAGAATGCAAATTGAATCTGGAATCTTCCTGGTCTGCACTGAGTACTGCTGGAGGGCACAGAGTGTGAAGAAGGGAGTTCGGAAAGGAGGGAAACTATAAATTAATTGAGAAAAAATAAATTAAAGTAACACAATAATGATGGCAGGAAAGGTTATGAGTCACGGATATAGTATGTGGAAGCTCCGGAATGCCACGGCAATCCATGGCAACCATGTCTGGGGTAAGTGTCTTTGGCTTGAGGAGCCTCGGCTCAGAGTAGTTGAGTTTGAGCCGGAGCTGTAGATACTATGATGCATCAGGGGCGGGGTAAGTTAGCTGAACTCTTTGTTCCAGAAGGTAGTCACACCCCTTAGGATAGGGTCTTTTGTTTTGATCACTGGTCAGGGTCAGGAGGGTGTGACTGCGAATGAAGCAGGTAAGGGGATCGAGAAGGTGGGAGTGGAAGAGCTTCAGCCCTTGCAATTGAGCAGCAAGTTTGAGGTTCTTGTGGCTTGCATGGACAAGAGCGAGGGCTATCGTGTGGATAAACAGACTGGCTGTGGTATCATGGCACAGGAAACAGTTCAAGTGGGGGGAGAAAAAAGAATGTAGTGGTAGTAGGAGACAGTATAGTGAGGGGGAATGACACTGTTCTCTGCAGCAAACTGCGAGAGTCCAGAAGGCTGTGTTGCCTGCCTCGTGCCAGGGTTCAGGACATCTGCTTAGGGCTAGATAGTAACTTACAATGGGATGGGGATGATCCTGCCTTCATGGTCCATGTAGGTACCAATGACATAGGGAGGACAAGGAAAGAGGTTCTGCATAGTCAGTATGTGGAGCTAGGCACCAAATTAAGAAGCAGAACCGCAAAGGTAATAATCTCTGGATTATTACCGGAGCCACGTGGAAATTGAAGTAGGGCAAATCAGATTAGAGAAATTAATCTGTGGCTCAAAGACTCGCGTGGTATAAGTGGGTTTCGGTTTGTGAGGCAGTGGCACCAGTACTAGTGAAAGTGGGGGCTATACCGTTGGGACGGTCAACATCTGAACTGTGCTTGGACCAGTGTTCTAGCTGGCCACAAAACTGGAGAAGTAGCGAGGGTTTGAAGCAAGGGATCAAATTTAGGTAGATGCAGTTAATCAAACAGTTGAGACAAGGCCAGAGATAAAGGTATGAAAATGGGAAAAGATAAATACACACCAAGACAGGAAGGGACAGTGAGTACAAATCGAAGAGTAAATCAGCAGACAGACTAGAGGTTACAAAAATAATAAAAGGACAAAACTAAAGGCCCTGTATCTGAATGCATGTCGCATTCAAAACAAAACAGATAAACAGATGGCGCAAATAGAAATAAATAAGTACCATCTGATAGAAACATGGCTGCAGGATGCCATTGATTGGGACCTGAATATTGAAAGGTATATGACATTTAGGAAGGAAAAGGAAGGTGGGAAAAGGTGGAGGGGTGGATCTGTCAATTAATGATGGTATTAACACAATGGAAAGGGATGACTTAAGTTCAAGAAACCAGGATGGAGAAGTGATTTGGATTGAAATGAGAAATGATAAAGGCAAGAAGTCACATGTGGCAGTGATGTACAGGCCCCCTAATCGTAAGCACATGATAGATATTAAGGAAGAAATAATGGGTGCTTTTGCCAGAAAGGTGCAGCGATAATCATTGGGGATTTTAATCTACATATAGACGGGAAAAATTAGATGGGCAAATGTAGCCAAGATAAAGAGTTCATAAAATGTTTTCAGGATAGTTTCTGAGAACAGCATGTTCTGGAGCCAATCAGAGAGCAGGCTATACTAGACCTGGTACTGTTCAACGAGATAGGATTAATTAATGTCAGAATATTGAAGGCGCCCCGAGGCAGCAACAATCATAATATGATTGAATTTTACATTCAGTTTGAGGGAGAAAAGAGTGGGCATGAAACTTAAATAAGGGCAATTATAAAGACATGAAAGCAGAGCTAGTAAAAGTCAACGAGCAAAGTATGTTAACGGATAGATCAATAGAGATGCAGTGGCAGACATTTAAGGGAATATTCCCGAATACACAGAATAGATACATTCCAATAAGGAAGAAAAATTCCAAGGGGAGGACCCACTATCTGTGGTTAACTAAAAAGGTTAAAGATGGTATCAAACTTAATGAGAAAGCATATAGTTGCACAAACATGGATGGCAGGCCTGAAGATTGGGCAGAACATAAAAAGGAGCAAAGAACGATTAAAAGAGTAATGAGGAGGGAAAAGTTAGAGCACAAGAGAATAATGGCTAGAAATATAAAAACAGATAGAAAGAATTTCAATAGATATTTTAAAAAAAACGAATTTAATAAAGTGAGTATTGGTCCAATAGTAAGTGAGTCTGGGGAATTAATAAGGGAAAATAAGGAGATGGCAGATGAATTGAAGAGGTATTTTGCATCGGTCTGCACTACAATGGATACAAGTAACATCCCAGAAATAGCTCTAAATCAGGAAATGGAAGGGAGGGGGGAACTCAAGAAAATTACAATAACCAGGAATGTAGTACTGAGCCAATTGTTGGAGCTGCTGGATGTCAAGTCCTCGGGTTCTAATGGACTTCATCCTAGGGTCTTAAAAGAAGTGGCTAGCGAGATAGTTGATGCGTTAGTTTTAATTTTCCAAAGTTCCCTCGAATTGGGGAAGATTCCATGAGACTGGAAAATAACCAATGTAACTCATATACTCAAAAAGTGAGGGAGACAGAAAGCAGGAAACTACAGGCGAGTTAGCTTAACATCTGTAATAGGGAAAATGTTAGAAGCAATTTTGAAAGACGTTATAGCAGGGCACTTAGAAAAAATCAAGGTAGCCAGACAGAGTCAGTTTGGTTTTGTGAAAGGGAAATCATGCTTAACCAATTTATTGCAGTACTTTGAAGAAGTAACGTACTGTGGATAAAGGGAAACTGGTGGATGTACTGTGCTTAGACTTCCAGAAGGCATTTCATGAGGTGCCACATTAAAAGTTTATTGTGGAAACTAACAACTTCATGCGTTGGGGGTAACGTTTTGGCATGGATAGAAGATTGAATAGCTGACATGAAACAGAGAGTAGTATTACAAGAGGCTTTATTTTTGTACTAAAATCTTCATATTCTATGTGTTTTAAAAACAGAAAAAAGGATTTTCAGTGGACACCTGTAAGGAGCTGGATTTTTTGGATGATGACTTTGCATACAAGGATAGGAAAAACAAGCAATTTCAAAGAAACAGCAAGGGATTTTGACTTTCTAAGAGCAACAATTTGAATGACAGGGGAGACTGCGATAATATTGCTTTCACATTTTGATCTGACACAGCTGATTTCTTATCCACCGATCTGTGGTGCCAATCAAATAATTTACTTTAGCCACTCTTTTGACCACTTTATATGGACCATACTTTTAATAGTTCACCCTGTGAAGTTAATAATGCTAATACTTCATCCTCTGGTTGAAAAGTTTGGGTCTTTGCATTCTTGTCTGACCATGTTTTATAGTGGTTTGGGATGCTTTGAGGTGTTCCTGAGCCATATTTTAAGCTTTAGTGAGCCCTTCCTGGAACACAGATACATAGTCTAGTATCTAAGATTAACTCCTTTGTTCTAAGAACCTGTCTTTGATTAGTTTTAGAGGACCCCTCATCACATGTCCGTAAACCAATTCGAAAGGAATAAAACCTGTAGAATCATTTGGTGAAACTCTCGTGTCATCTCTCTCTCTCTCCTTCCCCCATCTCTGCCTCTCTCCCTCCCACCCATTTATCTCTTTCCCTCCCCCATATATCTCTCTCTCCCTCCCCTAATCTCTCTCTCTCTCCCTCCCGCATCTCTCTGTCGACGAATGTTTTTGCGAAAGGATTGCTGTTTCCAGTGCTGTTCCACAGGGCGCACTGATGGGTCGCTTGCTTTCTGTGGCATATATTAATGATTTGGACATAAATGTAGGAGGCATGATTGAGAAATTTGTCAATGACATAAAAATTGGCTGTGTACTTGATAGTGAAAAGGATAGCAGTGGACTCCAGAAAGATATCCATGGTTTGGTTGAGTGGGCAGAAAAGTGGCAAATGGAATTCAGTCCAGAGAAGTGTGAGGTAATGCTTTTGGGGAGGGCAAATAAAGTGAGGGAATACACAATAAAAGGGAGAATATTGAGAACAAAGAACAAAGAACAAAGTAAATTACAGCACAGGAACAGGCCCTCCAAGCCTGCGCCGATCCAGATCCTCTATCTAAACATGTCGCCTATTTTCTAAGGGTCTGTACCTCTTTTCTTCCTGCGCATTCATGTATCTGTCTAGATACATCTTAAAAGACGCCATCGTGCCCGCATCTACCAGCTCCGCTGGCAACGCATTCCAGGCACCCACCACCCTCTGCGTAAAGAACTTTCCATGCATATCCCCCCTAAACTTTCCCCTTTCACTTTGAACTCGAGTCCTCTATTAATTGAATCCCCCACTCTGGGAAAAAGCCTCTTGTTATCCACCCTGTCTATACCTCTCATGATTTTGTGCACCTCAATCAGGTCCCCCCTCAACCTCCGTCTTTCTAATGAAAATAATCCTAATCTACTCAACCTCTCTTCATAGCTAGCGCCCTCCATACCACGCAACATCCTGGTGAACCTCCTCTGCACCCTCTCGAAAGCATCCACATCCTTTTGGTAATGTGGCGACCAGAACTGCACGCAGTATTCCAAATGTAGCCGAACCAAAGTCCAATCCAACTGTAACATGACCTGCCAACTCTTGTACTCAATACCCCGTCCAATGAAGGAAAGCATGCCGTATGCCTTCTTGACCACTCTATTTACTTGCGTTGCCACCTTCAGGGAACAGTGGACCTGAACACCCAAATATCTCTGGACATCAATTTTCCCCAGGACTTTTCCATTTACTGTACAGTTCACTCTTGAATTGGATCTTCCAAAATGCATCACCTCGCATTTGCCCTGATTGAACTCCATCTGCCATTTCTCTGCCCAACTCTCCAATCTATCTATATTCTCCTGTATTCTCTGACAGTCCCCTTCACTATCTGCTACTCCACCAATCTTCGTGTCATCTGCAAACTTGCTAATCAGTCCACCTATACTTTCCTCCAAATCATTAATGTATATCACAAACAACAGTGGTCCCACCCAGCATGGATCCCTGTGGAACACCACTGGTCACACGTCTCCATTTTGAGAAAAAGAAGGGTAGAAGAAGTGAGACACTTTAGAGTGCATGTTCACAGATCCCTGAAGCTGGCAGGACAGGTAGATAGAGTGGTGAAGAAGACATATGGAATTCTTTCCTTCATTTGCCGTGGTATAGAATACAAAAGCTGGGATGTAATGCTGGAACCGTATAAAATGCTAGTTCGGCCACAGCTGGAGTAATGTGTACAGTTGTGGTCACCGCATTGCGAAAAGGACATAATTGCTCTGGAGAGAGTATGGAGGAGATTAACAAGACTGTTGCCAGGGCTTGAAAGTTGCAGTTATGAAGAAAGATTGGATCGGCTAGGGTTGTTTTCCTTAACACAGAGGAGGCTGAGAGGTGACTTAATTGAGGTGTACAAAATTATGAGGCGCCTAGATAGATTAGACAGGAAGAACCTGGCTCCCCTAGCGGAGAGGTCAATTACCAGTGGGCAGAGGTTTAAGGCGATTGGTAGAAGAATTAGAAGGGAAATTAGGAAAACCCTTTACACCCAGAGGGTAGTGGGTGTATGGAATTCGTTAGCAGGAATGGTGGCAGAGACAGAAACCCTCATTTTAATAAGGTACCTGGTAATGCACCTGAAGTTCTGTAACCTGCAAGGCTATGGACCAGGTGTCGGACGGTGCGATTAAATTGGGCGGCTAGTTTCTTCGGCCAGCACAGACAGCATGGGCTAAATGGCCTCCTTCTTGCCATAATTGTTCTATGCTTCAACGGTACAAAGCAAAATTGTATTAACTACCAGTAGAGTGAATTAGGGGCATGAGTGCAAACAAATGTTTAAAAACTTTTCATCTTCTGTTTTTACATTTTAATGAAATGCATTCAAGAATGGCGTTTCATTTCACCAGGGGCAGAGGTGTTAAGATAGGTTTTATTTTTGCAATAAAATCTTCAAATTCTGTATGTTTTAAAACCTGAAAAAAGAATTTTCAGTGGACTTGGACACCTGCAAATAGCTGGAATTTTAGATGATGAATTTGCACACAAAAATAGGAAAAGCAAGCAGTTTCAAGGAAACAGCAAGGAGTTCTGACCTCTCAGAGCAACACTTTGAATGACAGGAAAGACGGTCTGGTCACGTGATCAGCTCACAAAGGCTTTTTAATTTCTCTTTGAACTTATAAAAATCAGTGAATTGGACAGAGACCAGGCATTTAAAACTGACCTGCCTGGAAGGCTGGAGAAAATGACCTCTCTCTGTCAAGGAAACCTGCATCTCATGAAAAGAAATCCTGAATTTGAAAGGTGGCAGATTCCTCTTGCTTCCTGTCGCTGACAAATTCCGGCAACCAGTGTGTGGTTCCTGTTGCCTGCTGTAGTTGCTGATATGAGTCCTGAGCAGACTGGTTGCTGCCCCACTGCTGAAAGACCTGTGTGATGCCTTCTGTAATCGAATTGCGTTGAGCACCAAACCATCAAAGACTACTCTTATTGGTGATCTCTCTCCATCTCCGTCTTCGCCCCTCTCTTACTCACTCAATCACTAGTTCTGCTCTCTGCTACTCCCTCCATGTTTATCTCTCTCCTCTTCTCTGTCTATCTCTATCTCCCTATGTACCCTCTCAATCCCAATCTCTCACTGTGTCAAACCTTCCAGGCTGCTGCACAGAGCTTTGCAGGAACACTGACCAACACTATCCATCCCAATCTCTCCCTCTTTCTCGCTGGTACTCTCTCCCTCTCCTTTAACATCAGAATCCCAGTCTCTCACTCTGTGTTACCCTCTGAATCCCTGTCTCTCCCTCTCCGTTGCCCTCTGAATCCCAGTCTCTCCTCGCTGTTAACCTCTGAATCCCAGTCTCTTCCTCTCTGTAACTCTCTGAATCCCAGTCTCTCCCTCTCTGTGACCCTCTGAATCCCAGTCTCTCCCTCTCTGTCACCCAACCAGAGCTTTATAAATGTTCAGCATAACGTGCTAGCGAAGAGAGGAATAGGGAGAGAGAGGAGTTGAACACGTGGCTGCAGGGATGGTGTAGGAGGGAGGGTTTTGGTTTCCTGGATAATTGGGGCTCTTTCTGGGGTAGGTGGGACCTCTACAAACAGGATGGTCTTCACCTGAACCAGAGGGGTACCAATATCCTGGGGGGGGGGGGGAGATTTGTTAGTGCTCTTCGGGTGGGTTTAAACTAAATCAGCAGGGGAATGGGAACCTAAATTGTAGTTCCAGTGTACAGGCTGTTGAGAGTAGTGAGGTAGGGGATAAGGGTACAGGGACGCAAGAGGGCACTGGCAAGCAAGAACCTGGTTTAAAGTGTGTCTACTTCAACGCCAGGAGCATCCGGAATAAGGTGGGTGAGCTTGCAGCATGGGCTGGTACCTGGGATCCTGATGTTGTGGCCATTTCAGAGACATGGTTAGAGCAGGGGCAGGAATGGATGTTGCAGGTTCAGGGATTTAGATGTTTCAGTAAGAACAGAGAAGAGGGTAAAAGAGGGGGGGGGGTGGTGTGGCATTGTCAATCAAGGAAAGTATTACAGCGGCAGAAAGGACGTTTGAGGACTCGTCTACTGAGGTAGTATGGGCCGAGGTTAGAAACAGGAGAGGAGAGGTCACCCTGTTGGGAGTTTTCTATGGACCTCCAAATAGTTCCAGAGATGTAGAGGAAAGGATAGCGAAGATGATTCTCGACAGGAGCGAGAGTAACAGGGTAGTGGTTATGGGGGACTTTAACTTTCCAAATACTGACTGGAAATACTATAGTTCGAGTACTTTAGATGGGTCTGTTTTTGTCCAGTGTGTGCAGGAGGGTTTTCTGACACAGTCTGTGGACAGGCCAACCAGGGGCGATGCCACATTGGATTTGGTACTGGGTAATGAACCCGGCCAGGTGTTCGATTTAGATGTAGGTGAGCACTTTGGCGATAGTGATCACAATTCGGTTAGGTTTACCTTAGCGATGGGCAGGGACAGGTATATACCGCAGGGCAAGAATTATAGCTGGGGGAAAGGAAATTATGACGCGTTAGGCAAGATTTAGGATGTGTAGGATGGGGAAGGAAACTGCAGGGGATGGGCACAAACGAAATGTGGAGCTTATTCAAGGAGCAGCTAATGCGTGTCCTTGATAAGTATGTACCTGTCAGGCAGGGAGGAAGTTGTCGAGCGAGGGAGCCGTGGTTTACTCAAGAAGTTGAAGCGCTTGTCAAGAGGAAGAGTGTGGCTTATGTTAGGATGAGACGTGAAGGCTCAGTTAGGGCGCTTGAGAGTTACAAGCTAGCCAGGAAGGATCTAAAGGGAGGGCTAAGAAGAACAAGGAGAGGACACGAGAAGTCATTGGCGGATAGGATCAAAGAAAACCCTAAGGCTTTCTATAGGTATATCAGGAATAAAAGAATGATAAGAGTTAGAACAGGGCCAATCAAGGATAGTAGTGGGAAGTTGTGTGCGGAATCAGAGGAGATAGGGAAAGCGTTAAATGAATATTTTTCGTCAGTATTTACAGTAGAGAAAGAAAATGTTGCCGAGGAGATTACTGAGATACAGCCTACTAGGCTAGATGGGATTGAGGTTCACAAGGAGGAGGTGTTAGCAATTTTGGAAAGAGTGAAAATAGATAAGTCCCCTGGGCCAGACGGGATTTATCCTAGGATTCTCTGGGAAGCCAGGGAGGAGATTGCAGAGCCGTTGTTGTTGATCTTTATGTCGTCATTGTCGACAGCAGTAGTGCCGGGGGACTGGAGGATAGCAAATGTTGTCCCCTTGTTCAAGAAGGGGAGTAGAGACAGCCCTGGTAATTATCAACCTGTGAGCCTTACTTCGGTTGTGGGTAAAATGTTGGAAAAGGTTATAAGAGACAGGATTTATAATCATCTTGAAAAGAATAAGTTCATTTGCGATAGTCAGCACGGTTTTGTGAAAGGCAGGTCGTGCCTCACAAACCTTATTGAGTTTTTCGAGAAGGTGACCAAACAGGTGGATGAGGGTAAAGCCGTGGATGTGGTGTATATGGATTTCAGTAAGGCGTTTGATAAGGTTCCCCACGGTAGGCTATTGCAGAAAATACGGAAGTATGGAGTTGAAGGTGATTTAGAGCTTTGGAGCAGAAATTGGCTAGCTGAAAGAAGACAGAGGGTGGTGGTTGATGGCAAATGTTCATCCTGGAGTTTTGTTATGAGTGGTGTACCGCAAGGTTCTGTTTTGGGGCCACTGCTGTTTGTCATTTTTATAAACGACCTGGATGAGTGTGTAGAAGGGTGGGTTAGTAAATTTGCGGATGACACGAAGGTCGGTGGAGTTGTGGATAGTCTCGAAGGGTGTTGTAGGGTACAGAGGGACATAGATAGGCTGCAGAGCTGGGCTGAGAGATGGCAAATGGAGTTTCATGCGGAAAAGTGTGAGGTGATTCACTTTGGAAGGAGTAACAGGAATGCAGAGCACTGGGCTAATGGGAAGATTCTTGGTAGTGTAGATGAGCAGAGATATCTTGGTATCCAGGTACATAAATCCCTGAAAGTTGCTACCCAGGTTAATAGGGCTGTTAAGAAGGCATATGGTGTGTTAGCTTTTATTAGTATGGGGATCGAGTTTCGGAGCCACGAGGTCATGATGCAGCTGTACAAAACTCTGGTGAGGCCGCACCTTGAGTATTGCGTGCATTTCTGGTCACCGCATTACAGGAAGGATGTGGAAGCTTTGGAAAGGGTGCAGAGGAGATTTACTAGGATGTTACCTGGTATGGAAGGAAGGTCTTACGAGGAAAGGCTGAGGGACTTGGGGTTGTTTTCGTTCGAGAGAAGGAGGAGGAGAGGTGACTTAATAGAGACATACAAGATAATCAGAGGGTTAGATAGGGTGGATAGTGAGAGTCCTTTTCCTGGGATGATGATGGCAAACACGAGGGGACATAGCTTTAAGTTGAGGGGTGAAAGATATAGGACAGATGTCAGAGGTAGTTTCTTTACGCAGAGAGTAGTAGGGGCGTGGAACGCCCTGCCTGCAACAGTAGTAGACTCGCCAACTTTAAGGGCATTTAAGTGGTCATTGGATAGACATATGGATGAAAATGGAATAGTGTAGGTCAGATGATCGGCGCAACATCGAGGGCCGAAGGGCCTGTACTGCGCTGTAATGTTCTAATTCTAATTCTAACCTCCCTGCTTTTGTACTCACTGTATGCAGTGCACATTGTGGTACAGGTGTATTCCCCAGGGCTTTGGATTACGACCACTGATCTTTTTGATATATATTAATGACTTGGACTTGGGTTTACAGGGCATAACTTCAACATTGTGCCATCTGCAGTGTGATACACAGGGAATTGAATAGTAGTAGACTTCAGGAGGATAGAGGCAGTCTGGTGAAATGGTCAGACACATGGCAGGTTAACTTCAATGCTGAGGAATGGAAAATGATGCATTTTGGAAGGAGGGCTGAGGAGAAGCGATATAAACTAAATGTTACAATGTTAAAATGGGTTCAGGGACAGAGAGATCTGGGATTTCATTTGCGACACTTTTTATATCTTAAAGATTCAATTTGGGGTTTGCAATCTTGTCAGATGAATTTAGCTTCATCCTGAAAAGTGTTAGCAAACGTGTTGGGAAATGTGTCAAAAACTGTTTCCATTCAGACATTCCTGCATTGTGGAAGTGTGAACTATCTTTGCAGAGACAGGAAATAGGGGTGTTTGAATGGACCTGCAGGTTTTGGTTGATGCAATAAGAGGAGAATTTTAATTGTGTCCCTTGCAGATACACAGAATTGAAGGTATTTGCAGGACACCACATAAAGTAGTTTACCAATGTCTGATAAACGTCAAAGACTTCAGACACATGGGAGAAGAGGAGAAGGGAACAATATACAAAACCTGAGACAGTCAGACAACAGCAGTAGGAAAATGAATCTCTTTTTATGGGTTTTAATTTGAAGGCCTGAACTGATGATTGAAAAAGCAGGAGTTGAAATCCCACACTGGGCTGTTGTGAATTTGAATTCTGTTTCTTCTGAAAAAAAACATAAATCTGGAATTAAAAAACCTGTCTACTAGTGCAAAGTCCGTGTGTGTCTCGGTTTTTCTGTATTTATTAACGATTTAAGGTGATGGGGTAGAGTGCCACATACCCAAGGGCATTTATACACACATCACTGAATGTGGCAGGGCAGCTTGAGAAAGTCGTTAAAAGGTATAAAGTGTCCTGGGGTTTATAAATAGAGACAGAGAGTACAAAAGCAAGGGGGCTATGCCAGACCTGTGTAAAACACTGGTTTGACCTTCTTTCTCTGTCAGTCACCCTGTCACTCGATGTCTCGCTGTCCCCAGGACATTAGGTTGGGCCACTAGATTACAAGCACCATGATATTATCACTACGTGACTGCCTCCTCAATAGACGTGGACACTATGTGCCCCTAATATTACCCACAGTAGTTTCTGGGCTGTAACCAAAACGTTCTAGGCTGTAACCAAAACATGGTCTCGAATCGGTTCTTCAAAGTTCACATTTTAACTGGGAAAATGCAGGAACAGAATGAGATGGGATTGCTTTTGTCCCTGGATTCAGTGTCCACTGCAGAAAGATCAGGTACATTTACAACAGAAACGCCAAGAATGAGCAAGGCCAATACAATAATATGAAAAATGCAAATGACGCTACTCATAATTGTAGCATCCATCCCCGTATGAGTACAGATTTCAGGTGAATTCCCCAGAGAATTCTGACTCAGAAAATGTCATTGACACAGAAATGATTGCTCCACTTTATATATAGAGAGGGGGCTCCCACCACTCCATATATAGAGAGGGAGCTCCCTCCACTTTATGCACAGAGAGGGAGCGCGCTCCACTTAAAACATAGAGAGGGGGCTCCCACCATTTCACACATAGAGAGGGCGCTCCCTCCACTTTATACATAGAGAGGGAGCTCCCTGCACTTTCTGCTTCGAGGGAGCTCGCTCCACTTTATTAATAGATAGGGTGCTCCCTCCACTTTATACATCGCGGGAGCTCCCCCCCCCCCTTTCTGCACAGAGAGGGAGCTCGCTCCACTTAAAACATGGAGAGGGGGCTCCCACCATTTCACACATTGAGTGGGTGCTCCCTCCACTTTATACATAGAGAGGGAGCTCCCTGCACTTACTGCTTCGAGGGAGCTCGCTCCACTTTATTAATAGATAGGGAGCTCCCTCTACTTTATACATAGAGAGGGAGCTCCCTCCACTTTATATACATACAGAGGGAGCTCCCTCCACTTTATACAAATAGCGGGAGCTCCCTCCACTTGATATGTGGAGAGGGAGCTCCCTGCACTTTACACATAGAGAGGGAGCTCCCTCCACTTAATACATGGAGAGGAAGTGCCTCCACATTTCACATAGAGGGGGATCATCCTCCAAATTATACATCGAGGAAGCTCCCTACACTTTATATACAGAACGGGAGCTCCCTCCACTTTATGTGCTGAACGGGAGCTCCCTCCACTTTATATACCGAACGGGAGCTCCTTCCACTTGATATACAGAGAGAGGGCTCCCTCCCCTTTATACGAAGAGAGGGAGCACCCTCTACTATATACGGAGAGCGGGTGCTCACTCCACAGTATACATTGAGATGGAGTTCACTCCACAGTTTCCACAGTGAGGAAGCGCCCTCCACTTTATACATAGAGAGGGAGCATTCTCAAGGTTATGCAAAGAGAGGGAGCTCCTTCCACTTTATGCATAGAGAGTGAGATCCCTCCACTTTATGCATAGAGAGGGTGCTCGCTCCACTTTATATATAGAGAGGGTGCTCGCTCCACTTTATCTATAGAGAGGGAGCTCGCTTCACTTTATACATAGAGCGGGAGCTCCCTTCACTTTATATATCGAGATGGATCTCCCTCCACGTTATGCACAGAGAGGGAGCTCCGTCCACTTTATACAAAGAGAGGGAGAACCCTCCACTTCATATACATAGAGAAGGAACCCACTCCATTGTATACATTGAGAGGCAGCTCACTCCACTTTATACATAGAGAGGGAGCTCCCTCCACTTTATACATCGAGTTCCCTCCCTAAACTTTATACATAGAGCGGGTGCTCCCTCAACTTTGCATATGGAGAGGGAGCTGGCTCCACTTCATGCACAGAGAGGGAGTTCCCTCCACATTAAATATAGAGAGGGAGCTCGCTGCACTTTATGCATAGAGAGGGAGCTCCCTCCACTTTATTCATAGAGAGTGTGCTCACTCCACTTTATACATAGAGAGGGAGCTCCCTTCACTTTATATGTAGAGAGGGAGCTCGGTCCACTTTATACACAGAGAGGGAGCTCCCTCCACTTTATACATTGAGCGAGCTCCCTCCACTTTATGAATAGCGAGGGAGCTCCCTCCACTTTATACATAGAGAGGGAGCTCCCTCCACTTTACATATAGAGATGTATCTCCCTCCACGTTTTGCATAGAGAGGGAGCTCCCTCCACTTTATACATAGAGAGGGAGATCCCTCCACTTTACACATAGAGAGGGAGCATCCTGCAAGTTATACTTCGAGGAAGCTCACTCCATTTTATAAACAGAACTGGAGCTCCCTCCACTTTATATACATAGAGGGGCTCCCTCCAATTTATACATAGAGAGGGTGCTCGCACCATTTTATACACAGCGAGGCAGCTCCCTCCACTTTATATACAGAACGGGAGCTCCTTCCACTTGATATACAGAGAGAGGGCTCCCTCCCCTTTATACGAAGAGAGGGAGCACCCTCTACTATATACGTAGAGCGGGTGCTCACTCCACAGTATACATTGAGATGGAGCTCACTCCACAGTTTCCACAGTGAGGAAGCGCCCTCCACTTTATACATAGAGAGGGAGCATTCTCAAGGTTATGCAAAGAGAGGGAGCTCCTTCCACTTTATGCATAGAGAGTGAGATCCCTCCACTTTATGCATAGAGAGGGTGCTCGCTCCACTTTATATATAGAGAGGGTGCTCGCTCCACTTTATCTATAGAGAGGGAGCTCGCTTCACTTTATACATAGAGCGGGAGCTCCCTTCACTTTATATATCGAGATGGATCTCCCTCCACGTTATGCACAGAGAGGGAGCTCCGTCCACTTTATACAAAGAGAGGGAGAACCCTCCACTTCATATACATAGAGAAGGAACCCACTCCATTGTATACATTGAGAGGCAGCTCACTCCACTTTATATATCGAGAGGGAGCTCCATCCACGTTATACATCGAGCGAGCTCCCTCCACTTTATACATAGAGAGGGAGCTCCCTCCACTTTATACATCGAGTTCCCTCCCTAAACTTTATACATAGAGCGGGTGCTCCCTCAACTTTGCATATGGAGAGGGAGCTGGCTCCACTTCATGCACAGAGAGGGAGTTCCCTCCACATTAAATATAGAGAGGGAGCTCGCTGCACTTTATGCATAGAGAGGGAGCTCCCTCCACTTTATACATAGAGAGTGTGCTCACTCCACTTTATACATAGAGAGGGAGCTCCCTTCACTTTATATGTAGAGAGGGAGCTCGGTCCACTTTATACACAGAGAGGGAGCTCCCTCCACTTTATACACTGAGCGAGCTCCCTCCACTTTATGAATAGCGAGGGAGCTCCCTCCACTTTATACAGAGAGAGGGAGCTCCCTCCACTTTACATATAGAGATGTATCTCCCTCCACGTTATGCATAGAGAGGGAGCTCCCTCCACTTTATACATAGAGAGGGAGATCCCTCCACTTTACACATAGAGAGGGAGCATCCTGCAAGTTATACTTCGAGGAAGCTCACTCCATTTTATAAACAGAACTGGAGCTCCCTCCACTTTATATACATAGAGGGGCTCCCTCCAATTTATACATAGAGAGGGTGCTCGCACCATTTTATACACAGCGAGGCAGCTCCCTCCACTTTATATACAGAACGGGAGCTCCCTCCAATTTATATTTATAGAGAGAGATCCCTCCACGTTTTGCGCAGAGATAGAGCTCCCTCCACTGGATACGTCGAGAGGGTGCTCACTCCACATTATACATTGAGAGGGAAGTCACTCCACAGTATTCGTCGTGATGGAACTCCCTCCACTTAATACATAGAGAGGGAGCTCCCTCCACTTTATACAGAGAGACAGTGCTCCCTCCACATTATACGTACAGAGGAAGCTCTCTCTATTTTATGCAGCTGTCATGGTGAGATTTGAACCCCTCTACCCAGACCATCAATTTGGGCCTCTGCATTACTTGACGAGTGATATTATCACCGTGCGACAGCCTCCCCAATGGACGTGAACAGTGTCTGTCTCCCAATGTCACCCACAGTAGTTTCTAGGCTGTAACCCTGAACATGGTCTCGGATCGGTTCCTCAAAATTCACATTTAACTGGGAAAAGTCAGGAACAGAGTGAAACGGGTTTGCTTTTGTCCCTGGATTCAGTGCAAACTGCAGACAGATCAGTTACATTTGCAATAGAAACCTGAGAGTGAACAAGGTCAATACAATAATATGGAAAATATAAATGTTGCCACTCATAATTGTAGCATCTATCCCGAATGAGTACCGATTTCAGGTTTATTCCCGAGAGAGGTCTTACTTCGAAAATGTCATTGATATTATTTACATCAGAGTCAAAGCTGCTGATATAATGTGTTTGTTCAGGAGAGTGTAACTAATAACAATGATCAGGTCTATAACCGTGTCAGTGGAGACTTATCCCCTGTGTAAATCAGGACCCATTGGAATGGATCAGCTCACAGTGCCTGGTGGAGCTGTGGATTTCAGGCTAACAGAAGTCTCTGCTTCTCACAGAAATGGGATATCCAGTAATCATTCAGTTCATCTTCATTTACTATCCTGTAATTGCAGCAATTGGAATTCCTGGTAAGCCTGTATCTCAGTTTTCCATGGTGTCAATCGATATTAACTGTGCTCCTGTACTCGGTATTATTTCTCACTGTATGTGTTACACAGCCACCTTTTCTTTTCCAGAAATTTACTGATGGAATCTCCTCATTGTCTACACTTTCAGTCTTGCAGGAGGCGTATTATGTATTTAATGATAGTGGTTTCGGTAACTGTTGCTTTGTTACTGGATTATTCTGTGTAGATTGAGTGTATTCAAATCAAGCATCTCGGCTAGGATCAAGATCAGACCATCAAGAGCTTTTAACAGTTTCATGATGTGGATCTAACCGGTCCTTGAACATTTTAATGATTTTTTTTGAGTGATTGATAATGAGACATCTCACAGTCTCGGTGTTACAAGGAGACAGCACAATGTCATTCCTCCCCAATAACATGGCTCAGTTTAACTGGGATTTCAATTTGTATATTGGTTATCATGTTATCAAATATTATTTCATTCTGTGTGTGTCTGACACTGCATCGGAGGTCTGGCTATTGAACTGAGTTTGGTGCTGACACTTTCACATCTCCTTCTCTGCTTCACCGTGGACCTTCACTGTCACTGGACTACATTGTAAAATAGAAAGTACTAATGTGATGTTTTATTGGTTTACACTCTATCAGTTGGAATCAAGAGTCTTTCCATTTATCTGTAGATTATCAGCTGCAGCGCTGATGTTGGTGTTTTATTAATTGAACAATCCCACATTCTAGCGGATTACTTTATAATTCCAGGAGAAGGAATTTCAATGTTTGTGAGGTTTGTCTGGAAGAAGCTTTAGATCTTGTTTATTCCATGCAATGTAGATGAAGTGAAGAGTGCAGGTGAACAGGTGGAGCCTTGCGTATTCCGTAGATATATTAACTTATTCACAGAGGTTTCACCATTGAACAAACTGGCCCTGAGAATAGAACCATTGAACCTAGGGCTGGTGATAAGAACAGAGGCGCAGAATGATAGGAATGAACTGTCTGTGAAAAGTAGCATCAAGTAACAGTTTGCAGGTTGTAAGTGCTCCAGAGAGATCGGGAAGGAGAAAAGGAGCAGGAAGAATGAAACCAAGGGAAATACATAAGCCGAAGTAAAGAGAAAGAGAAAGAAGCAGCAGTGTGAATAATTCACTGTCATCAAGTGCTGGAATGTCCAAAACAATTCGTGAGAGAAACTGGGAGTTGAAGTTGTCAGATTGTGTTCATTTTCCTGTTGGACCTGATCTTCTGTGTTGATTTCTGTCAGCTCCTCATTTTATTTTGGGGAATGTTCCTATTCCTTACTAAGTGACTGGAGAAACAGAATAGAATCCGTTCTTCACTGTTTTTTTAATTCATTCATGGGATGTGGGCGTCACTGGCTATGCCAGCATTTATTGCCCATCCTTAGTTGTTCTTGAGAAGATGGTGGTGAGCTGCCTTCTTGAACCGCTGCAGTCCATGTGGGGTAGTTACACCCACAGTGCTGTTAGGAAGGGAGTTCCAGGATTTTGACCATGCGACAGTGAAGGAACGGCGATATGGTTCCAAGTCAGAATGGTGTGTGACTTGGAGGCGAACTTGCAGGTGGTGATGATCCCATGCTGCTCTTGTCCTTCGAGGTGGTAGAGGTCGCGGGTTTGGAAGGTGCTGTTGAAGGAGTCTTGGAGCGTTTCTGCAGTGCATCTGGTAGATGGTACACACTGCTGTCACTGTGCGTCGGTGGTGGAGGGAGTGAATGTTTGTAGATGGGGTGCCAATTAAGCCGGCTGCTTTGTCCGGGATGGTGTCGAGCTTCTTGAGTGTTGTTGGAGCTGCACCCATCCAGACAAGTAGAGACTACTCCATCACACTCCTGACTTGTGCCTTGTAGGTGGTGGACAGACATTGGATAGTCAGGAGGTGTGTTACTCGCCTCAAGTTTCCTAGCCTTTTACCTGCTATTGTAGCCACGGTATTTATATGGCTCCAGTGCAGTTTCTGATCAATGGTCGCTCCTAGGATGTTGCTCATGGGGATTCGGCGATGGTAATGCCGTTGAATGTCAAGGGGAGATGGTTAGATTCTCTATTGTTGGAGATGGTCATTGCCTGGCACTTGTGTGGCGCAAATGTTACTTGCCACTTATCAGCCCAAGCCTGGATATTGCCCAGGTCTTGCTGCATTTCTATGCATGGTAATTCAGTATTTAAATACTGCATCTTAAAATCTCTGTGGCTGCTGAATTCAATAAAGAGCGAGGCTGATATCATAAATATTTTAAAATTTATATTTAATTGATTGTATAAACTAAATATATTGACTATATTGTATAAACAATGAACTGTTCGCCAACACCAATAACCACAGGGATTATTGTTTCAATGTATGAATTGAGTTGTATTACTGGGATCTATCGATTAGATTTCCTCTAACACTCTTCTGCAGACTCTCCTTGTGAATCTCAGCCTCTCCTCTCACTGTTTTGAATCCTCAGTCTCCTCATCCGTTGCTTCAGTTTTTTTCACTTCCCCAAGCTATCTGCTCCAGTCTCCCCTCCTGCTCCAACATGTCCTTTACCTTCTCTATCTCCCAATCTCACTCACTGGCTCCACCTGTAGCTGCCTCGTCCAACCTGATAGGAATACAGGAGCAAATGAGCAGGAGGAGGCCATTCAGCTCTTCTAGCCTGCTCCACCATTCTAGATCATGGCTGATGCTCAACTCAGCGATGCAGTTTTCAGTTTTTTCCCGTTTGGTAACATTCCCTCCGGTTTCCTGAACCCAGAGCAACAAACTGGCTACACATCCCACTCTCTACAAACCTTCCCAACCAACAGTCTGGAGAGAAATTCCCAATTAACCCATTGGGTTCCATCTCTGTAAAACCCCTTTCTCATTTCTCCACTGGCACTGTATCCTCATTCAGTTCTTCCAGCAGATCCGCTGCTGACTTTATTCACTTTCTGTATCAATTTCCAATTCATTATTAATAATTATGTTTTCAAACATGTCACTGTGTCAAAGCACTGCCCAGGTCAATGAACCAGTTTTCATTGCAAGATGCAGCAACAAAGCTGGAAATTTCAGCCCTGATCCTGTCAAACTGCTGCTTTGTCTCCAGGTCTGATTAGTCAATTCTCTGCTTCCTTTTCTCTCTCTTCCAGTTAACTTGGTGGCGATTGTGATCCTGTCCCGAGGAAAGTGCGGTCTCTACAAATGTCTCACTGTCTACCTGTTAGGAATGGCAGTGTCTGATTTCCTGGTCGTTATCACTGATCCCATATTGAGATGGATTGCTTTCATTTATTTCCCAGATTCATTGCTGAACTTTACTCCTGTGTGTACTCTCAATGTCGTTCTGCGTTCTGCATCCACAATTGTTTCTGTTTGGCTCACAGTCACTTTCACCTTTGATCGATTTGTGACCATTTGTTGTGAGAAACTGAAAACAAAATATTGCAGCCAGAAAACGGCAGCTGTGGTTGTAGGAACAGTGAGTGTGCTGGGCTGTTTAGAGTCTCTCCCCTGGTACTTTACAATGGAACAATATTACTTTATTGATAATGTTCCCATGGGTTGTGCTATCAAACTGAGCTTCTTTACTTCCCCCATATGGGGGGCATTTGAATTGTTTGACCTCATTTTAACCCCTTGTGTCCCGGTCTTTCTGATTTTGCTGCTCAATGTTCTGACAGCCAGACGGATTTTATTCTCCAGTAAAGTCCGCAGGGGATTCCAGCATCATAGCAATGCAGAGAATCACAAGCACCCAGAGATGGAGAATCGCAGGAAATCAATTATTTTACTGTTCAGTATATCCGGCAGTTTTATACTGTTATGGGTGACCGGGGTTGTATTTGTCATTTATAGGCGAATTGTAGATATTCAGTATTATTTCTTCGACATTGACCCTCTCTTTCTCACAGATCAGACATCAAAGATGCTGCAGATTCTCAGTTCCTGCACCAACACATGTATTTACACTGTGACCCAGACTAAATTCAGACTGGAGCTGAAGAAGGCGGTGAAATACCCTTTCAATCTCAATGTTAAATTAGTGAAATCACAGAAAGAGCTGAATGGTTTCAAACATTGGAAGTAAATCCAATTTCGCCCCCCTACCAACACCCCACACCCCGCCCCGCTCCACCACCCTCCTCCCCTCCGCCCCCACCCGCCTTTGATTATTTTACCAGCGCCATCTTTAGTCGTGGCAGCTGCCTGAACGTGGCAGTCCAAGACGCTTCGCCGCAACAGGCTGCATTTGCGCAAGTGCCAGTACAGTGCCACCTAGTGGTTGAGTTGTCAACGAAGGCAGCCAGTGGGCAAATCTGCAAATCGCAGCGATCGTGAGGTGGTGAGAGGGGGATAGTAACTGCAATGTGCCAGAGACACCAGCAGATCGAGATGGTGGGAGGGGGCAAAAACTGCAGTGAGACAAGGACACCAGCAGATGGAGATGGTGAGGGGATCAGTAACTGCAGTGAGACAGGGACACCAGCAGATGGAGATGGTGAGGGGGTCAGTAACTGCAGTGAGACAGGGACACCAGCAGATGGAGATGGTGAGGGGAGGGACAGTAACTGCAGTGTGTCAGGGGCACCAGCAGAGGGAGTTGGTGAGAGGGGGACAGTAACTGCATTGAGAGAGGGGCACCATCAGATGGAGATGGTGAGAGGGGAACAGCAACCGCAGTGCGCCAGGGACACCAGCAGATGGAGATGGTGAGGGGGTCAGTAACTGCAGTGAGACAGGGACACCAGCAGATGGAGATGGTGAGGGGGTCAGTAACTGCAGTGAGACAGGGACACCAGCAGATGGAAATGGTGAGAGGGGGACAGTAATTTCAGTGAGACAGGGCCACCAGCAGATGAACATAGTGAGAGGGGACAGTAACTGCAGTGAGACAGGGACACCAGCAGATGGAGATGGTGAAAGTGGCTTGTAACTGCAGTGAGACAGGGACACCAGTCGATAGTGATGGTGAGAGCAGGACAGAAACTGCAGTGAGCGAGGCACATCAGCAGATGGAGATGGTGAGCCATTTCTGCTGGGAGATTCTGTGTTCCTGGGAGTTTTAAAGTTTTTACAAGTTTGAGGAATTTACTTTCTGTAAACTTGAGATGCTGAATAAAATGATTTCAATACAGTTTGTGTTAAATGCCTATTTTCTACATTAAAATGATTCGTGTTTGCAAAATTATTTTCAGTGATTAAAGGCAATGCATAAATAAAACAACAGCATCAAATTAAACTGAATCATTTACAAATAAAAACTCTCTATATAAGTTGTGTTGAATTCTTCATCACGAACGTTATGACATCTCTCTCTCTCGCTCTCACTTCCCTATGCTGGTATCTTCTCTACTATAATTCAGTGCAATTGAAGTTTTGATCCGATTGTCTTTTGTAAGTTAATATTGAATCTGCTTTCAGAAACCTGCCAGACAGTGAATTCCAGACCAGAACAATTCCCTGACCATTTGTATCTCTCTTCTGCTAGCATAAACAGTCTCTCCTCACGTCTCGAAACTGCGGGAAAGATTTTGAATACAATTAATTTCTGCAGGACAGCAGCTGCAGAGGAGCTGGAACCTCCTGGATGTGGACAAGCGATGGACAAAAATCATCTCTGAATCCCCAAGGAGAGCAGAAGATAGAAACAGTCAGGAAGCAAATGGTAACAAGAGACACTTTATGACAGCAGCAAAAGCTCTTTGTCAGAATGTGGAGGTCGGTATCGCTAAGCTTAATATAAACTGGAAGTGAAAAGTGGAAGATCTTTAATACAATTTGTGCTAAATGTTGGTTTCCCAGCTTTATAAACCCTTGTAACATTAAACTGGTAAATGTTAAGAAGGTTTTTTTGATTTAATACAGGCTAATGCATAAATGCAGCAGCAGCTAATAAAGTACAAAGAATCACTGAGAAATATAACTGTAAATATAGGTGAGAATTGTTGTGTGAAATGTCACCAGTTGCTAAAGTTCTCTCGGCTGCATCATTAACCTGGCTCCAGTTTCAGTCTTTGTCACACAGTGGAATTGAAAATCCGAATAAAAACTGCTTGTTTATACTGCAGTCAAACCGGCCTCTCCGACAAAAACTTTTTCAGAATTTGAAGGTAACTGCAGTGAGACATTTTCAGTCATTTTCAAAACTTTCTGTTAACTTGAGGTGAATAGTGAAAGAGATTTAATACAATTCGTGTTAAATGGCCATTATCCAAACCGGCTCCTCCAGGTTTTAAATTACAGAAAGTTTTCTGTTCTGTTAATGAGGTTTATGGGGGAGGGAGTGAGAGAGACAGACAAACATACAGGTTTTTGTCTGGAATGGTCCTTTTGGGATATGTTTGGAATTTCCCTCTCTCCCCCACTCTCTGATTACACAGAGACTCACCTTGGACTGTTCCAAACCTGGGAGGCAGTGTCCAGATGGAGGAAGCTGAGAGCTGGTTGGATGAGCTGTATTTTCGGTGGACTGTCTGTTTTGAGTGACAGGTTCTGGGATATATTAGGGCAACATCAGCCTCCATTCTTTATTTCCATGTGGCTGGTATTTGAAGATGAGTTTCTGTGTCTCCGTCTCTGTGCCCTGGTGAATTGCAAGCTGATTACAATGTGTGTGTGTGAGAGACAGTCCAGTCTGAATCCCCCTCTCACTGTCCTGACCCTTGACTCCAATTCCCACCCCTATTTCCCTCTCCAGGATCTTTTCCCCAGGGATGAACAGATGGAAGGAATGCGTTCGAGTCCAGCGATGGAGCGCAGACCATGAGGGATGGTGAGTACCACATCTTTATTGTCTCTCTCTGCCTTTCTCTCTCCTTTTGACTCAATTTCTCTCTCTCAATCTCTCACTCAATCTCTCTCTCTCAATCTCTCTCTTTCAATCTCTTTCTCAATCTCTTTCTCAATCTCTCTGTGTCTATTTCTTTCTGTTTTACTCTCTCTCTCTCTGTTTCTCTCTCTCTCTCTCTCTCTCTCACTCTCTCTGTTCCTCAATCTCTCTCTCTCAAACTCTCTCTCTCTGTTTCTTTCTCTCTCTCTCTCTCTCTCCCTGTGTTTCTCTCTCTCTCTGTGTTTCTGTCTCCGTGTGTTTTTCTCTCTCTTTCTGTTATTTTTTTTCTCTCTCTGGTTCTCTCTCTCCCTCCGTGTTCCTCCATCTCTCTCTCTCTCTCACTTTGTGTTTCTCTCTATCTCTCGGTTTCTCTCAGAGTGATTGTGTGTCTTTCTGTCTCAATGGATTTCTCTGTCCTTCTCTCACTTTGTGTTTCTCTCTATCTCTCGGTTTCTCTCAGAGTGATTGTGTGTCTTTCTGTCTCAATGGATTTCTCTGTCCTTCTCTCTCGAAATCTCTCTGTGATTCTCTGTGTGCCTTTTTCACTGGCTTTCTGTCTGTCTAGTTGTTGCCTGCAATTACTTTGTGTCTCAGTTCTTTCCCTCCACTTTTTCCCTCCTCTTTTCTGTGTCTCTTTCTGCCTTTCCTCAATTTCTCTAACTTTCTGTCAACTCTATTCCTGACTTTGTCTTTTCTCTATTTATCTGACTTTGTCTTTTCTATATTTCTGACTTTCTGTCTTTTCTGCATTTATGACTTTCTGTCTTCTCTCCATTTCTGACTTTCTGTCATTTCTGTATTTCTGACTTTCTGTCTTTTCTCTATTTCTGACTTTCTGTCTTTTCTCGACTTGTTGGCTTTCTGTCTTGTCTCTCTTTCTCTGACTTTCTGTCTTTTCTCGACTTCTCTGACTTTCTGTCTTTTCGCTATTTCTGACTTTCTGCCTTTTCTCTATTTCTGACTTTCTGTCTTTTCTCTATTTCTCTGCCTTTCTGTCTTTTCTCTATTTCAGACTTTCTGTCTTTTCTCTATTTCTGACTTTCTGTCTTTTCTCTATTTCTGACTTTCTGCCCTTTCTCTATTTTTGACTTACTGTCTTTTCTCGACTCCTCTGACTTTCTGTCTTTTCTCTATTTTTGACTTACTGTCTTTTCTCTATTTCTGACTTTCTGTCTTTTCTGCATTTATGACTTTCTGTCTTCTCTCCATTTCTGACTTTCTGTCATTTCTGTATTTCTGACTTTCACTCTTTTCTCGACTTGTTGGCTTTCTGTCTTTTCTCTCTTTCTCTAACTTTCTGTCTTTTCTCGACTTCTCTGACTTTCAGTCTTTTCCCTATTTTTGACTTTCTGTATTTTCACTATTTCACTTACTTTCTGTCTTTCCTCTATTTCTGACTTTCTGTCTTTTCTCGACTTCCCTGGCTTTCTGTCTTTTCTCTCTTTCTCTGACTTTCTGTCCTTTCTCTATTTTTGACTTTCTGTCTTTTCTCTATTTATCTGACTTTCTGTCTTTTCTCTATTTTTGACTTTCTGTCTTTTCTCTATTTCTCTGACTTTCTGTCCTTTCTCTATTTTTGACTTTCTGTCTTTTCTCTATTTCTCTGACTTTCTCTCTTTTCTCTATATCTGGCTTTCTGGCTTTTCTCTGTTTCTCTGACTTTCTGTCTTTTCTCTGTTTTTCTGACTTTCTGTCTTTTCTCTATTTCTGACTTTCTGTCTTTTCTCTATTTCTCTGCCTTTCTGTCTTTTCTCTATTTCTGACTTTCGATCTTTTCTCTATTTTTGACTTACTGTCTTTTCTCCATTTCTGACTTTCTGTCTTTTCTCTATTTCTGACTTTCTGCCCTTTCTCTATTTTTGACTTACTGTCTTTTCTCTATTTCTGACTTTCTGTCTTTTCTCTATTTCTGACTTACTGTCTTTTCTCTATTTCTGACTTTCTGTCTTTTCTCGATTTCTGACTTTCTGCCTTTTCTTAATTTCTGACTTGCTGTCTTTTCTCTATTTCTGACTTTCTGTCTTTTCTCTATTTCTGACCTGACTTTTCTCTATTTCTGACTTTCTGCCTTATCTCTATTTCTGACTTACTGTCTTTTCTCTATTTCTCTGCCTTTCTGTCTTTTCTCTATTTCTGACTTTCGGTCTTTTCTCTATTTCTGACTTTCGATCTTTTCTCTATTTCTGACTTACTGTCATTTCTCTATTTCTGACTTTCTGCCCTTTCTCTATTTTTGACTTCCTGCCTTTTCTCGACTTCTCTGACTTTCTGTCTTTTCTCTATTTTTGACTTACTGTCTTTTCTCTATTTCTGACTTTCTGTCTTTTCTCGACTTCTCTGACTTTCAGTCTTTTCCCTATTTTTGACTTTCTGTATTTTTACTATTTCACTTACTTTCTGTCTTTCCTCTATTTCTGACTTTCTGTCTTTTCTCGACTTCCCTGGCTTTCTGTCTTTTCTCTCTTTCTGTGACTTTCTGTCTTTTCTCTATTTTTGACTTTCTGCCTTTTCTCTATTTCTCTGACTTTCTCTCTTTTCTCTATTTTTGACTTTCTGTCTTTTCTCTATTTCTCTGACTTTCTGTCTTTTCTCTGTTTTTCTGACTTTCTGTCTTTTCTCTATTTCTCTGTCTGGTTCTATCGTTTCTCTCGTTCTTTTTCTCTCCCTTCTTTGTCTCTTTCTTCATTCTCTCTTTATTTCTCTCTGTCTATCTTCTTTCTTGCTCTTTCCATCTTTTCTCCACTTCTTTCTCTCTCTTTCTTTGTCTCTTTCTCTTTCTATCTTTTCTCTCTTTCTTTTTCTCTCGTATTCTTTTTCTAACCCCATTTCCCCCCCCTCAATTTATACCCGCCGCAATTTATATCCCCCCACAATTTATCCCCCCCGCAATTTATCACCACCCGCAAGTTATCTCCCCCCCCCCCACAATTCCGCCCACCAATTTATCTCCCCTGCAAAATTTCCTCCCCGTGCAATTTTTATCCACCACCCAAATTTTTATCTCTGCATTATTTCGCCCCCCCAGCGAAGACATCCCCCCTTGCACAGACCCCCACAACCGAAATAATCCACGTCTGCAGCCCCCTATCTGACATCTCCCTGTTAAATAAAACCCATCTAATACAGTCACTATAACAGACCACCATCGAATTATCCCCTTCCCCAGTTACAAGACAACCATCTTAAAACCCACCCCCCCAGAACAGACTCCCAGCTATATAACCACCCCCAAAAACAGACTCCCATCTAAATACAAAACCCCCCCAGCAACAGACTACCATTTAAATACCCCAGGGACAAACTCCCATCAAAATACCCGCCCCCCCCAAACAGACACCCATCTAAATAGCCCCAGGAACAGAATCCCATCTAAATACCCCCGGGAACAGACCCCCATCTAAGTACCCCCTGGGATCAAATTCCCATCTAAATACGCCCCAGGAAGAAACTCCCATCTAAATAACCCGCCAGGAACAGACCCTCATCTAAATACCCCCTGGGAACAGGCGCCCATCTGAATAGACCTCCAGGAACAAACTCCCGGAGAAATAGCCTCCCAGGAATAGCCTCCCATCTAAATACCCCCGGGAACAGGCTACCATCTAAATAACCCCCAGGAACAAACTCACATCAACCCCGCCCCCCTCCCAGGAACATACTTCCATCTAAATACCCCCCGGGAGCATACTCCCATCTGAATACCCCCCCCCAGGAACAGAACCCCATCAAAATACCCCCCTCTCTGTGAACATGCTCCCATCTAAATGCCACACCAAGAGCAGACTTCGATCTAAATACCCCCGGGAACAAGCTCCCATCTAAATACCCCCCATCAACTGACCCAATCTAATTCTCCCCCTGCCCTCCACTGTAAACACTCCCCCTTTCTAAATACCCTCCCTGTCTTGTAAAAGCCCCCCTCTACAAATTCCCACCCTGTAACATCTCTCCCATGAACAGCCCCCTTCCCACCCCCCATGTTATTCCCACCTCCATCATTTTCCTGTGTTTGGCTCCATCTCCCGACAATCTTTCATTCACTTTAATTCCTGGTCTGGATAAGCCACTGGAATTCCATCAACTGGATCCCAGACCCCTGGCACATTAACTCCTGTCCGATCAAGCACAGGGCTCTGTTAAGAGCAAGGCTCTCCAGCGGCTAACTGGCATTCTGAGCATTTAACGCACAGGAAGATCCCAGTGCCAGACACATCCCTCTCTGCAGAAAGGTGTTTCACCTGTTCTCCCCATTGGCTTCAGTAAATCAAACCGGGGGAGACACACACAAACACACACACACTGCCTGTCACAGGGACGATGTTTGATCATGGCTGATCTGTCCCTTTCCCCATTGAGCCATAAGGAGACAGGCAAAGACAGTCGGGAGCAGATACACAGAGAGGCAAAGAAACACTGGGCTGGACTCGGACTTGGTGCCAATGGTGCAAACCATTGTACAACACCAAGGCAGCGAGATCAAATCCACCCCCAGACAGAGGGACAGAGACACAGCAAACAGATCCCAGGATTAGGACAGAACAGAGAGAGATAAAGAAATAAATGGAAAGGGAGATGGAGAATGAGATGCAGGGAGTGAGTCCGAAACCAAGGAGAGAGAAACTGAGAACAGAGAATCAGAAATACCGAGAATGAGAGAGAGAGAGAGAGAGAGAGAGAGAGAGAGAGAGAGAGAGAGAGAGAGAGAGAGAGAGAGAGAGAGAGAGAGAGAGAGAGAGAGAGAGAGAGAGAGAGAGAGAGAGAGAGAGAGAGAGAGAGAGAGAGAGAGAGAGAGAGAGAGAGAGAGAGAGAGAGAGAGAGAGAGAGAGAGAGAGAGAGAAATTGAGACGTGTACAGAGAGATGTTGATATTGATAAAGATCCCCAGCAAAGAGAGAGATGCAGAGTCAGAAAGACCTGGAGGGGCAGTGGTACAAAGTAAGATGCGCTTACAGAATAGAGAGGGGTGTCCCGAGACAGGGGGATGGGGGAATTGCAGACATAATTTTGCAGGAAAGGAGCAGCAGAGATGGAATGATTCTGGGATTTGGAAGACATAAAGATGCAGAGTGTAACAGAAAGAGAGTGAAAATGGAAACTTGTGAGACGCTAGAATAAGGCAGAGATAGAACGTATGTTGAGAGATACAGGGATAGGGATTTAAAGATGTGAAGAAACAGAAGTTAGGAACAAGGAGGAAGTTGCAGGGATGAAGTTGCAGCAAGAGATGGAGAGAGGGAAATCTAAGGGATTGCATTGACTGTTCTGGAGCAGCGCTTCCCAAACTATTCCCTTCGGAGCACCCTCCAGCCCCCTCCCTTGTGGTAAAAAATCCACAGACCCCGAAAAAACAAAATCAAAATACTGTGGATGCTGGAAATCTGAAATAAAAACCGTGCTGGAAATACTGAGCATTTCTATCAGCCCCGAAAACACACAGTCGTCTTCTCTGTATTTAGAAATGAATTTGACAATGACACATATATATTTATTATTATTTTTCTCTCTGGTTCAAGCTCTTGTCTGAGAATTCCACGTGGACAAAAGGTTCTTCCTCTGCATCATCACAGCTGCAGCTTGCGAAAGATTCTCCTTGGGAATAAGAGAAATAAAATTGATTCAAACACAGCAAAGCATTTTTTAACAGAAATAAAACACAGCAAGAGCCCAGGGCTCTTTCTCACAATCACTGATAAAAAACAATCTCTCAGTGACTCCCCGTCTTCCAAACACATCCCCCTACACAGAGTCAGAGACTGGGAGGTTTGGATGTGTTTACCCTGTCATTTCCTGCTCTCTGTCTGTCTATTTCACTGTGTGTCTCTCTACATCTGTTCCTGCCTCATTGTAAAAACACACAAACACCGCTGACCACCATCCCCTCTCCCATAGAATGATAGAGAGAGAAATCCACATTCCCAAACCTGAAAATCTGAATTCAAATGGCCCCCAGGCGTTTCATTACACTATCAAATTCAGCCCACAGCCAAAAACACCAGCAATATTCGGGAATGAGAACAAGCCTTTATAAACCGTCACATTTCAGCCATTTCATTGCTGATCACAGAAGTATTTGACACTCAATGAATTAATTTTTAAAGTGGTCGGTAATGTTGGAAATGCTGCAGGCCAATGGTGCACAGCAAGATCCCACAAGCTGCAGTGAGATGACAGCCGGCTACCCCTCCTCTCCCCCTCCCATTCCCTCCATGTTTCCCTCACTCTCCTGCGTCTCTCTCTCTCCTGTTACTCTCATTCAGAGAGACAGATGGAGAGAGAGAGAGAGAGAGAGAGACAGACAGAGAAATCCACTCTCAGAACGTCACTCTCAATTCAAATGGCTGCTGCACATTTCATTTCACCCTCAAATTCACGGCACTGCCCAAAACACCAGCATTATTTGGGAATTATACCGGCTCCAAGCTCAGGACTTTAATTCCAGGCCTTTAGGAGAGCTTTACACACACTGACTTCACATCTAAAATGCAGTCCCTGTTGCAATGCAGGGAATTCTGCAGGCAATCTTTGCACAGCAAGATCCCAGCAACGGTGAACCTTCAACATTCTGTTGACCAAGTTTTTGCGTGTGGATCTCTCTCTTTCTCTCTCTCTCTCTCTCTCTCTCTCTCTCAGTGGGGGCAGTGGGGATTCTCCAGGTTGAAAATGGGAGGGGCAGTGGGATTCTCCAGGTTTAAAATGGGAGGGGCAGTGGGGTTTCTCCAGGTTTAAAATGGGAGGGGCAGTGGGATTCCCCAGGTTTAAAATGGGAGGGGCAGTGAGATTCTGCAGGTTTAAATGGGAGGGGGCAGTGGGGATTCTCTAGTCCGTTCATGAGGAGGGTTTATATGTGGGACTGTTCACAGGGGGATTGGGGCAAATTACTTGGGGTGCTGTTCACATGGTGGTCAGCAGTGTTCACAGGAGGGATATTAGATGGGGGTCTGTTACTGGGGATATTAGATGGGGATCTATTCGCAGCAGGGGTATTTAGATGAGGGTCCGCTCCTGGGGTTAATTCGATGGAGGTCTGGTCACAGGAGGGGCATTTAAATGGGAGTCTGTTCCCAGGAGGGGTATTTAAATGGGAGTCTGTTCCTGCTGGTACTCAGATGGGGGTCTGGTCACAGGTAGGGTATTTCGTTGGGAGTCTGTACACAGGGGGTATTTAGATGGGAGTCTGTTCCTGGGGGTACTTAGATGGGCGTCTGACCCTGGGGGGTATTTAGATGAGAGTCTGTTCACAGGGGTTATTTAAAGTGCGGTCTGCTCCAGGGGGTATTTAAATGGGATTCTGTTCACAGGAGGCGTATTTAGATGGCAGTCTGTTCACACGAAAATTATTAGATTGGAGTCTGTTCAAAGGAGTGATATTTAGATGGGAGTCTGTTCAGAGGAAGGTATTAGATGGAGGTGTGTTTACATAGGGATATCAAAGAACAAAGAACAAAGACCAGTACAGCACAGGAACAGGCCATTCGACCCTCCAAGCCTGCGCCGATCTTGATGTCTGCCTAAACTAACACCTTTTGCACTTCTTGGGCCCATATCCCTCTATTCCCTTCCTATTCATGTATTTGTCAAGATGTCTCTTAAACGTCGCTATCGTATCTGCTTCCACCACCTCCAATGGCAGCAAGTTCCAGGCACACACCACCCTCTGTGTAAAAAACTTGCCTCGTGCATCCTCTCTAAACTTTGCCCCTCGCACCGTAAACCTGTGTCCCCTAGTAACTGACTCTTCCACCCTAGGAAAATGCTTCTGACAATCCACTCTGTCCATGCCACTCATAACTTGTAAACCTCTGTCATGTCGCCCCTCCACCTCAGTCGTTCCACTGAAAACAATCCGAGTTTTTCCAACCTCTCCTCATAACTAATGACCTCCAGACCAGGTAACATCCTGATAAACCTCCTCTGCACCCTCTCCAAAGCCTCCGCGTCCTTCTGGTAGTGTGGCGACCAGAATTGCACGCAATGTTCTAAGTATGGCCTAACTAAGGTTCTGTACAGCTGCAACATGATGGCCAATTTTTATACTCTATGCCCCGACCGATGAAGGCAAGCATGCCGTATGCCTTCTTGATTACCTTATGCACCTGCGTTGCCACTTTCAGTGACCTGTGGACCTGTACGCCCAGATCTCTCTGCCTGTCAATACTAATAAGGGTTCTGCCATTTACTGTATGCTTCCCACCTGCATTAGACCTTCTAAAATGCATTACCTCACATTTGTCCAGATTAAACTCCATCTGCCATTTCTCCACCCAAGTCTCCAACCGTTCTATATCCTGCTGTATCCTCTGACAATCCTCATCATTATCCGCAACTCCACCAACCTTTGTGTCATCCGCAAACTTGCTAATTAGACCAGCTACAGTTTCCTCCAAATTATTTATATATACTACAAACAGCAAAGGTTCCAGCACTGATCCCTGCAGAACACCACTGGTCACATCCCTCCATTCAGAAAAACACCCATCCACTGGCACACTCTGTCTTCTGTGACCGAGCCAGTTCTGTATCCATCTTGCCAGCTCACCTCTGATCCCGTGTGACTTCACCTTTTGCACCAGTCTGCCATGCGGGACCTTGTCAAAGGCTTTACTAAAGTCCATATAGATAACATCCACTGCCCTTCCTTCATCAATCATCTTCGTCACTTCCTCAAAAAGCTGAACCAAATTGGTAAGACACGACCACCCCTTCACTAAACCATGCTGTCTCGCGCTAATAAGTTCGTTTGTTTCCAAATGTGAGTAAATCCTGTCCCGAATAAGCTTCTCTAATAGTTTCCCTTCCACTGATGTAAGGCCCACCGGCCTATAATTTCCTGGATTACCCTTGCCACCCTTCTTAAACAAATGCACAACATTGGCTATTCTCCAGTACTCCAGGAGCTCACCTGTCGCCAATGAGGATGCAAAGATTTCTGTCAAGGCCCCAGCAATTTCTTCCCTTGCCTCCCTCAGTATTCTAGGGTAGATCCCACCAGCCCTTGGGGACTTATCTACCTTAATACTTTGCAGGACACCCAACATCACCTCCTTTTTGGTACTGAGATGACTGAGACTCTCCCTTCCTTAGGCGCATCATCCACCAAGTCCTTCTCTTTGGTGAACACTGATGCAAAGTACTCAATTAGCTCCTCGCTCATTTCCTCTGGCTCCACAGATAGATTCCCATCTCTGTCCTTGAGTGGGCCTACCCTTACCCTCTTGCTCTTTATATATGTTTAAAAAGCCTTGGGATTTTCCTCAATCCTGTTTGCCAATGACTTTTCATGATAGATCAGATAGCGGTCTGTGGACGAGGGGCATTTATATGGTGGTTGGGGAGTTATTCACGGTCGTGAATAAATTGCAGAGGGGATATAAATTGTGGGGGGATATAAATTCAGGTGGGGATAAATTGTTGGGGGGATAAATTGCGGACCGGACACAATTTGCGGGGGTGGCATAAATTGCGGGTGCGGGATATAAATTGCCGGGGGGTGGGGGTTAGGGTTAGCAAAAGTAAGAGAAAATGAAAGTCAGAAATAAAGGCAAAGAAAGAGAAAAGACAGAAAGAGACAGAGAAACAGAAAAGAAAGAAAAAGTCAGACAAATAGAAAAAAAAACAAAGTCAGTAATAGAGAAAAGACAGGAAGTCAGAGAAATAGAGAAAAGACAGAAAGAGAGAAAAGACAGAAATTCAGAGAAATAGAGAAAAGGCAGAGACAGTGAGAAATAGAGAAAGGACAGAAAGAGCCAGAGAAAAAGAGGAGGGAAAAAGGGGAGTGAAAGAGCAGAGACACAAAGAAATTGCAGGCAGCAAAGCGACAGACAGAAAGCCAGTGAGAACGACACGCAGAGAATCACAGAGAGATTGAGAGAGAGAAGGACAGAGAAAGCCATTGAGACAGAAAGACAGAGAAGGCGCGGCCGCGCCTTCCATTTTATATGTAGAGGGGGAGTTCCCTCCATTTTATATGGAGAGTGGAGTGCCCTCCATTTTATGTGCAGAGGGGGAGCGCCCTCCATGTTATATGTAGAGGGGGAGCGCCCTCCAGTTCATATGTACGGGGGAGCGCCCTCCATTTCATATGTAGAGAGGGAACACCTTCAATTTTATATGTGGAGGGGGAACGCCCTCCATTTTAGATGCAGACAGGGAGCTCCCTCCATTTTATATGTAGAGGGGAACACCCTCCATTTTATATGTAGAGGGGAACACCCTCCATTTTATAGTGAGAGAGGGAGCTCCCTCCATGTTAGATGTAGAGGGGAAGCTCCCTGCATGTAATTTGTAGAGGGGGATTGCCCACTATTTCACATGTAGAGGGGGAGCGCCCTCTATTTCACACGTAGAAAGTGAGCTCCCTCAATTTTTTTCTACAGACAAGGGTCTCCCTCCATTTTACACATATAAGTCTCTCTCTCTCTCTCTCCCTCTATCTCTCTGTGCATGACTCTGTTTGTGTCTCTCCCACACCATTTCTCTCTCTCTCTGTCTCTCTTTCTGCCTCTCCCTTACTGTCTCACTTTCTCTGCCTCTACCTCTTACTCTGTATCTCTCCCCCTCGATCTCTCTCTCTCACCCTGTGTCCCTTTGTCGCTGTCTGGCCCTATCCATCTCCCTATGTCTCCGACCATCTCCCTTTGTAGTCTATTTCAGTCCAACTCACTGCTCACATTCCCACCTAACCTTGTATATCTCTCCTTTGTCCGGTTCACTCTCTCTGCCCCTCACCCCAATGTTAAGACAGTATTTGTCCATCCCTCGGTTTATGTTATCCTGGCCACTGTCTCTGGTATAAAATGGAAAAAAGTGTTTTGAAATGGGATCCCCTCAATTTATCTTTACAGGTGGAGCTCCCGCCATTTTATATATAGCGAGGAAGCCCCCTTCATTTGTTAGAAAGACAGTGATCCCGCGCCATTTTATACACAGAAGAGCATCACCCTCCACGTCATATGTAGAGCGGTAACTCCCTCCATTTTCTACGTAGCGAAATATCTCTCTCCATTTTGTATATCGAGGAGGAACTCCCTCCATTTTGAACGTAGAAGGGTATCTCCCTCCATTTTATATGTAGAGGGTAAGCTCCCTCCATTTTATGCATAGAGGGGTATCTCCCTCGCTTTTAAACGAGGAATAGGGAGAGAGAGAGGAGTTGAACACGTGGCTGCAGGGATGGTGTAGGAGGGAGTGTTTTGGTTTCCTGGATAATTGGGGTTCTTTCTGGGGTAGGTGAGACATCTGCAAACAGGATGGTCCTCACCTGAACCAGAGGGGTACCAATATCCTGGGGGGAGATTTGCTAGTGCTCTTCGGGGGGGGTTTAAACTAATTCAGCAGGGGAATGGGAACCTAAATTGTAGTTCCAGTGCACAGGATGTTGAGAGTAGTGAGGTCAGGGATAAGGTTACAAGGACGCAAGAGGGCACTGGCAAGTACGAACTTGGTTTAAAGTGTGTCTACTTCAACGCCGGGAGCATCCGGAATAAGGTGGGTGAGCTTGCAGCATGGGTTGGTACCTCGGATCTCGATGTAGTGGCCATTTCGGACACATGGGTAGAGCAGGGGCAGGAATGGATGTTGCCGGTTCCGGGATTTAGATGTTTCAGTAAGAACAGAGAAGATGGTAAAAGAGGGTGGCGGGTGGGGTGTGGCAATTTTTTAAAAGAGCCGCAGAGGACCAAATAAAACAAATTGCCACAGTATTTGTTTTCAATTTTGCATTTAAATCAAAGTTTTGCCCATGTCCCACCTGGCAATTTAGAAGACGTGTTAATCAGATGCAAGATATTATAAAAACAATGTTTTCTGAGGGCGAAAGAATGGATAATTGTTCCCTATTTAATATTGATGGAATGTACAATCAAACCAACAGCCCAAGATTCGTATTCAACGTGAATTCTACAAATGAGATAAACTATTTCAATATTCGCTTCATATTATAGCAATGAATCACAGTGTTTTTTGTCAGAAAGCATGCCTGCTTCTTAAAAATGATTCTGAGCAGCTGGCGATTGGAGAAAAGGATACAGGGAGTCATGTGCAATTCATTGTTTATCTTTTCTGTGGCTTGAATACAATTTTCTTTAAATAATCCACAAAACAGGCTTTTACGATCCAATTAGTTAATATTCACGGAAATATAATTCGTTAAACACATAAAGTATCTGATAACACTGGGACTAAGCTGGCCTGTCAGTAAACCAATAAAGTTTGCAACAGACAGAGATTAATAAATGTAACCAAACACACACGGGAAATAGTGAGAAACAGAATGGAATCATCAATGGAATAAAACAACAAATATCGAGCCGTTGGAACAATCAAAAAGAACAATATCGCTAACTCTTTACACACAACATGACACTGTGTGAAAATATGTGATTGGGAAAACTTAACTATCTTTAGGCACTGTACAAAGAAATGGAGGCAATAGAATAATTAATTTAATATAAAAGATACTAATTTTGAAGATCATCACTAACTGATCAATAATACAGAGCAAATTCCCCAATGATTTAGGAACTTTTAGTAACATCATTTTTTGCAGAGTGCTCTTGATAATTATACTAATCATGAAAACGAATTGAAAAATATTGGTTCCACCTCCAGTTGAGTAGTTATTATAGATTGAAGGTAACACTTCAACATTGAACAAATTATTTTAAAATATTTAGTTTCATGAACTGTATCACCAGGAGAACAGACAACACTTGTGTTGAGAAACATCTGTGACAGAAATGTGTGTGGCGGTTCATGGTGGCAGTAGATGTAGTTTTGACTGGTGATCTACACTCAGTGAGATAACTTACACCTGACTCTGATACACTCTATTCAAACAAAGACGGCGCTCTACCTCTATCAGTCTCGCTTTAAATAATCAGATTAGAATTTCAATTCCAGCTGGCTGTGTCAGTATAAGAAACACAGGGGGAAATATAAAACAAACTCCCGCAGTCTTTGTGTTCGATACAAATTCAACTGGGGATTCAAAATACCCGTTAATTATATGTAGAATATTCCAAACTCATTTGCTGTAACCAAAACAATATTACTGTTAGCAATAGCTCAATTGCTCGCACTCTCGCCTCTGAGTCAGGAGAGGGTGGGTTCAAGTCTAATTCCAGAGACTTGAGCACAGAATCTAGGCTGCCACTCCAATGCAGTACTGAGGGTGTGCTGCACTGCCCAAATGCTTTCCATCGGAGGAGAATTTAAACCGAGGCTCCGACAGCCCTTTCAGGTGCGCTATTTGGAGGAAGGGCAGGGGAATTATCCCCAGTGCTCTGGCGAATGTTGATCCCTCAATCAACATGTCACACACAAAAAAAGCATTCTGGTCATTATCACATTTCTGTTTGTCGGCGCTTGCTGTGTGTAAATTAGCAGCCACGTTTCCTATATTACAGTATGGACAACACTACAAAACAATATCGAATTGACAGCAAAGCCCTTTGGGACGTCCTGACGTCGTAAAATGCGCTATATAAGCGCAAGGCATTTTAATATAAATGGAGGTTTATTCCTATTTGAAGTTGAAAGAATTAAAATTGAAACATTCAATCCAAAATTTGTAGTAAATGAAACTACTACAAATTATATTACACAGTATCCATTTCATACCATCCCAATGAATGACAACTGTAAATAAAATAGATCTGTTTTCTGTAAATTGATCTCAGACACTGACATATTCTATTCTAACAGCGAAGTGGCTATTTTTCTAACAGACCCTGCTGAAATCGACCCATGAGATTTTCAACGCCTGTCTGCTCTGTACGAGCGGCTGGTAGAAGGCAATAGACAAGTGCCGATATTTCATTAAACTCGACACAAGAAAATTAAAATGTATAAAGCATTATTGACTTTCTACATCTCCTGAATTTGTTCTGTATTCAAGATGATAATTAGATTAATAATATACATCCTGTAATAATAATCAGTGTATCAGTAAATAACATAATGCATTCAATAATCTGTAACTTACAGTTCAAAAGCTGCAGCAGAGACAGGGTCAGGTAGGTTAGCATCATCGTTCTGGCGCTGGGTACAGCGATGAGAACAGAACATTACCCGAACGCTGTTCTCAGACAATAAGAGCTCCTGACAGCAGCTTCTGAAACTTTGGCTGTTGTGGAAATTAATACTTTGACAGAGGTTTCTGCAGAAACCAATGTTTCCTTCCAAATAACCAATAGATTTTGACTTGTTTGAACCGTGAATTACAAGCTGGTAAAATACACCAATGAGACGAAATGTGACCATTAATGGATAAAATGAACCTTGGTTCCAACTACCAGCCTATCCTGCGAGGATAATGACGAGTGACAGTGTGAAAAGGAAATGAATCACTGATCTGGCGTCGAGATCATAGATGCACAGGAACGGCCATTCGGCTACTTTAGTCAGAGTCGTCCCTTTGAAAGAGCTGTCAAATTTATTGTCACATATGTAGCTTTTTCTCGTAACCCTGCAAATTATTCCATTGCAAGCACTCGTTTAATTGTCTTTATAAATTCCTCTGGAATCTGAATTCATCACTCTTTCGGGTCGTGCTTTCCAGATCTAAAAAAGCCTCAGTGTGAAGAAATGTCTCTTCACTACCTTTCTATTTATACTGCCGGTTCTACAGAATGTCTCGGACCTAGGCCCATCTCTGGAACCGCAGAGAAGAGGTAGGTGAGGCGGTGTCACCAGAGCCAGTACGCAAGGCCCCGGCGAGAGGGCCTGGGAGGTTTTCTTGTGGTGCAGGTGGAGGGAGGTCCCAGGGAATGAACTGGTTCCTGGTGAGGGTGCTCTGTGCGTCACAAATAGGCCCTGAAGGAGGCAACGCCCCAGCCAACCCACAAGGCCACAGGGAGAATGCTTTGTTTTACAAGGTGTCCTCTCCATATGGTGAAGGACATCGCTGCTGGTAAGATCCCAGCGGCGGTAGAATGATCCCACAATTGCCCCTTAATTGGCCACTGAAGATCCTCAATCTGCCACTGGGCGAGAAGGCTGTTTTCGGCCTATCCTGCCTCCTGGATCACTGGAAGATGGTGAGGCGATGGGATCTCCATCCTGCCAAATCCCTTGTCACATACCACATTTCTCCGTGCCCCCTCCCCACCCCTCCCGGCTTCCAATAACGCCTCTGGGGGCCAGTAAAATCATGGCCATGATCTCTGATGACAAACGTATTCATGAGAGGAAATAATTTCCTCATTCTTACTCTACCATAACCCCTCATTATTTTGGACTCTGTTAGATCTGGGATGGCGGGACTGAAGTATGAGGAGAGATTGAGTCGGTTAGGATTATATTTGCTGGAGTTCAGAAGAGTGAGGAGGGATCTCATGGAAGCCTACAAAATTCTAAAAGGACTTGACAGGGTAGTTGCAAGAAGGATGTTCCCGATGTTGGGGGGTTCAGAACCAGGGGTCACAGTCTAAGGATACAGGTAAGCCTTTCAGGACAGAGTTAAGGAGAAATTTCTTCACCCAGAGAGTGGTGAGCCTGTGGAACTCGTTACCACTGAAAGCAGTTGAGGCCAAAACATTGTATGATTTTCAAGAAGGAGTGAGATACAGCTCTTGGGTCTAAAGGGTTCAAAGGGTATGGGGCGAAAGCGGGAACGGGTTACTGAGTTGGATGATCATCCATGATCTTAATGAATGGCGGAGCAGGTTCGAAGGGCCAATTGGCCTACTCCTGCTCCTATTTTCGATGCTTCTATCCCACTGAACTTTCCCTGCTCCAATAAGAAAAATCCAAGCTCCTGAATTCTCTCCATGTAAACGAATTCCCTCACCCGTGGTGCCTTCTTGATAATCCTCATTTGTACGTTTTGTAGGGCCTTGAAATTCTTCCAAGGTATTCATGCCCGGAATTGCACACAGGACGCCAGCTGAGACATAACAATTGATCTATAAAGTAGTAGCTTGATGCCCGTTTTGTTTGAATTCAATAACCCCATTTTCAAAGCAAATATCTCGTACTCTTTCTCAATCAGCTTCTCTACTTGCCCTGCAATCATTAAAGATTTATGAACATGCATTCCCCTGTCCCTCTGTTCTTGCACCTCCTGAAAATGGTACTATTTATGTTATATTGACATGATGTTTTCACAATGAACATCACTTCTGACTTGACCACAATAAGTTGAATCTACCGTTGATCTGCCCATTTCAGCAGAATGTCTACCCTGAAGTCTGCTATTATAATATTCACGATTTATTGCAGAGCCATGTTTTTCACCATCCACAAATGTAAAAGTTATACATTCTAAAGCCAAGTCTATGTAATTTGCATTTAGAAAGAAAAAACAGTAGTCTTAACACCAACCCCCGGCAACAGCCACTCTCGCCCGTCAGAAGAACATCCATTCACCACAGTTCCCTACCTCCTATCTCTTACCCTATCGACTACTCGAGCTGACATCGTCCCTTTAATAATATGCATTCCCATTTTCTGAATAAGTCTGTCATGAGGTACTTCGCCAGCATTGGATGCCCACATACACAAGGCCTACTTCAGTCTCTTACTTAATAAAATAACTCAATCAGCTAAGTTACACGCAATTGGCCTTCAACAAATCCGAGATGGTTTTCTCATCTTACCCCATGCTTCTGCAAGTAAGAATTAATTTTGTCGTTGATGAAGGCCTCTAGTAGTTCTCTCAAACTTCACTTTGGTTAGACAGATGAGCGTGCAGTCACAAGGTTTACCCTCTCCTCTCGTTTTGAAAAGGAGTCTAACATTTGCCAAATTCCAGTCCTTTGGCCCCAGTGCGATATGCAAGGAGGATTGAAACATTGTTGTCAGAGCTGATCTTATCTCCAACCCAGCTTCCTTCATCTCCCAGAATGCTTCCCATCTGGACCAGCGGTGTTGTCGACATTTAGTCACAAACTGTTTAGCAACGCTGAAAGAAGACAGAGGGTGGTGGTTGATGGCAAATGTTCATCCTGGAGTTTAGTTACTAGTGGTGTTCCGCAAGGATCTATTTTGGGGCCACTGCTGTTTGTCATTTTTATAAATGACCTGGAAGAGGGTGTAGAAGGGTGGGTTAGTAAATTTGCGGATGACACTGAGGTCGGTGGAGTTGTGGATAGTGCTGAAGGATGTTTTAGGGTACAGAGGGACATAGATAGGCTGCAGAGCTGGGCTGAGAGATGGCAAATGGAGTTTAATGCGGAAAAGTGCGAGGTGATTCACTTTGGAAGGAGTAACAGGAATGCAGAGTACTGGGCTAATGGGAAGATTCTTGGTAGTGTAGATGAACAGAGAGATCTTGGTGTCCAGGTGCATAAATCCCTGAAGGTTGCTACCCAGGTTAATAGGGCTGTTAAGAAGGCATATGGTGTGTTAGCTTTTATTAGTAGGGGGATCGAGTTTCGGAGCCACGCGGTCATGCTGCAGCTGTACAAAACTCTGGTGAGACCGCACCTGGAGTATTGCGTGCAGTTCTGGTCACCGCATTATAGGAAGGAAGTGGAAGCTATGGAAAGGGTGCAGAGGAGAGTTACTAGGATGTTGCCTGGTATGGAGGGAAGGTCTTACGAGGAAAGGCTGAGGGACTTAAGGTTGTTTTCGTTGGAGAGAAGGAGGAGGAGAGGTGACTTAATAGAGACATATAAGATAATCAGAGGGTTAGATAGGGTGGATAGTGAGAGTCTTTTTCCTCGGATGGTGATGGCAAACACGAGGGGACATAGCTTTAAGTTGAAGGGTGATAGATATAGGACAGATGTCAGAGGTAGTTTCTTTACTCAGAGAGTAGTAGGGGCGTGGAACGCCCTGCCTGCAACTGTAGTAGACTCGCCAACTTTAAGGGCATTTAAGTGGTCATTGGATAGACATATGGATGAAAATGGAATAGTGTCGGTCAGATGGTTTCACAGGTCGGCGCAACATCGAGGGCCGAAGGGCCTGTGCTGCGCTGTAATGTTCTAATTCTAATTCTAATTCTAACGCGTTCCCATCTATTTTATCCTATGCAGGACATCCCTCTCCTCGATTGGGACATTAATTTCAGCCTCTTCTTTTTTGAAGGCAGTTGCAAATTACTCATTCTGTACCTCAGTCACGCCCTCTGCCTCGACAGGAATATTTATTTGCTTCTCCATAATCGGCTGCACCGTTCCTTTATTTTTACTTGTATCTGTTTTACAAGATTTCTGATCCCCTTTACCTTTAGCTGCTAATCTTTTCTATGCTTTCCCTTTGTCCTTGTATTCTTTTCCAATTCTCCCTGAACACTCTGCTTTCTATTTGGTTTGAGATTATATTCTTGAATTGGAATTTGTAATGAATGTCTTCTTTCTCTTTTCCTTTAACTGACAATTCATTTTTCATCCAGAGAGTGCAGCATTTAATTCCCCATCTTCACCTCTAGATTTGAGTATTCCAATGCATTCCTGGCCAACCTCCCTGTTTGCATCCTCAGTCATCCTGAGGACATCCAACCCTTTGCTGCCCATATACAACTCTCGCAAGGAGACGTTCATCCATCACCTCTGCACTCTCATTAGCTTCTGGTCATGCACCTTAACAATATTGAAATTCCCGCGTTTATTTTATAATCTCCCCATGAGCTCTTCTGTCCCTATCTCTGTAATCTCTTTCAGCCCTATCAGATATTTGTCCTCCTTCAATTGCGGATACCTGAGCATTCCCAAATTTAATCGCTCCACCGCTGGTTGCCTTATTTGCATCTGCCAAGATCCGAAATTCTGGAATTCTCTCCATGAACCTCTGCCTCTCTACATATTTTTCCTCCTTTAAGATGCTGCTTAAAACTTCCCACCTTGACGAAGCATTTGGTCATCTGACATAATATCTGTTAACGCTGCTCGCTATCAAATTGTGTTTGATAATATGACTTGGACATTTTAACTATGTAAGGGCACCTCATAAATAAGAAGTTGTTGATCTTGTTTTCCACCTTCTCCTTTACTCTTCTCCAGATAGAAGTGTGCTTTAGAATGAAATGTATTTAGCTCTTTGCCACGGTGGCTGAAAGGGCCTTTGAACCTCTCCATTCCAGTTCCACTATCATTCCTTCCATCCTTCCTTAACCATAATGAAGTTGCCCTTACCCTCAACTTTCACTCCACCAAACTCTACATTCAATGAAATATCCTCCATCACTTCTGCCAACTTCACTGCAATGCTCCCACCAGACATCCTCTACTCCATTTTCAGCATTCTGAAGGTACAGCTAGACCCACTCTTCCTTCACTCAAAACACCCACTACTCTCCCAATGTCACCTTCCCATGCAAGTGTTGGTGATGAATGACCTGCCCTTTCACCTTTTCTCTTTCAACTGTCAGGACCACAAACAGTGATTTATTTGCATTTTTGTCTTTGTATAATCAATGTATTAATTTTTAACAATTGTCCTCGACACCATGGAGATGAAGCATACCTTCTGCAATTACTTTGCTGAGTACTTCCTTTATGTCCCTTAGCTTCCATTCACTTGCCATTATAATTCGCTGTCCCACTCACAGCTGACCTCTCTGTACTCAGCCTCCTACATTGTTCCAATTTTTCTGACTCAGCATCAACTTCAAAAATAAACACGTGGGAACTACTGCCCCCCATTTGTTTTTGACAGCAGGTTCTGGTAATGATTCTGTTCTTCATTTAATCACCACTGCCTTCCACCCCATCACAGTTTCTCTCTTTATCTCCTTCCTCTGTTCCAATTTTCCCAGCCTCTGTCCTTACTGAAACACTGTTACAGCACAAACCTTTCCTGTTCTGAAGAAAATTCTCTTTCTCAAAATGCTGCCTCGCCTACTAAGTAGTTCCAACATTTTCAGTTCATGATTTAGATTTCCAGCATCTGCAGTATTTTGACTTTTTAAAGAAGTTGATGTCATAGAGAAATGTGGTGAGGTTGCAATTGAATGTAAATACATACACACAATAGATAAATAACTTCGGAGAGAGTGGCAAATGGGAATATGATGGGATCAGGAAAGTAATCTTCTTCGGCACACACTTGGTCAAATGTTGTCTTGTAGCCGAGGGCAGTCACCTCGATTACCATTACCACCATTACCATCAATACAACAATCACTGTTTTTCTGCTCAGTTTTGCTGTATTTGCCCACTGTAGAACAGCAGAGTGAATCATAGCCATTCCTCTCAAAACTTCTGCACTCCATATAAGGACTGTGCAGCTTTATTGGGAAAACTGCCAAATATTTGAGGAAATGTGATCTCTAATTGAGACTGTCGAGAGACGTAGAACACACTGAGACACTGACTGGTCGTCATAAGTTGTGAATATTCACCATCGTTGAACTATACAGGGAGGGATGTGATGTGTTTCCTCTAAAACAAAGGAATCTGTTTTCTGGAAGGTGATAACTTGGAGTCAAGAACGGCTTTCCAATACCGAAATATGTGAAAAGCAGCTCACAGTCTGCAGAGCCTCAGAACAGCCACTGCGTGTTTTTTCTGTTCTGTTGAACTGAGAGGAAGCACCTGGCATTGTGGTGATTTCTCTGCTTCCGTTTTTCTTGCCTGCTGCTCTGTAATGTCAAGATACTGCAGCAGCATATTTCAACTCGGAATTTGAAATTACGTTGTTTAAAATCCAAAAGGACAAAGTATCGGGGGGAAGAATTTCTGGGCAATATCATTAATTCATTGGAAATATTTGACAGCTTAGTGTCTGCAAATAAACGTACCTCTTGTCACAAAAACTGAATCACAGCACAGAATATCTGTAATCTGTGTACAATTTCCAAATGTATAACACACAATATCAACAGGCCATGCAAAATCACTCTGAGTCCAATTCAATCAGCAAAGACAGATACACCAATGCATCAATTCTCGCTGTGGTTTTAATTTAAATTAGAAGATGCCATGAGATGTTGAGGCTGTTTCCTGTGTAGCTTCATGAAGCAGGAATACTTTCAAGAATCAAATACAATCAGGAGGATTGAGCCTATGTTAATGTAAAGTGTTAACTCGCTGTGATCCGATCACCGGAAATGCAGCCTGTGTCAATGTCAGTAGTTAACTTGCTGTGATTCAATTCAAAGAGGGGATGTGAAGGTAGACAGTTGCTTCAATAAATTATCCACTGTGTCCCAATAAATAACATTTAATGTCAGCCTGATTTCTCTGGGAATGAAAGTAAATCTGGGTAATGAAAAGAGTCTGAAGAACTAAAACAGATCAATAAATGAACACAGCTGAGCAGCCACTGTAAAGTTATCACAGATAGAAAATGTTCAAATGATTAATTCCTCTGAATCTCACATAGAATGAAACAAAAACTCCCCAGAAATGGACATTTAATAAAATAATTCCACAAACTGCATTGTCAATCTGGACAAAAATGATTTGAAACGAGGTAAATCCCCCATAACACTGCCACACACTCATTGGTTTCTGAGGATGTGTCCGGTACTTTGCCAATCTGATAGACTTGTCCCCCTGAGGTGTGTTTTGCAGAAATCACAGACTGACAATTTCAGTATGAGCCAAGGGTGTTGACAGCAACTGGTTGTCAGAGAAACTTGAAACACACGCACAGAATGGTGGGGATTGAAGATATTTGGGTCAATCTCTTGTATCTGTGAGGAGCTGATCAATCTGGTCAACAGTGGCACTTAAACATTAACATATTGAGAAATGGTAGCACTAACCAAGGAACTTGCAGTTAGCACTGATACTCAGCAAAGAACCTATATTCGAGATACAGCACTGAAACAGGCCCTTCTGCCCACCGAGTCTGTGCCGAACATCAACCACCCATTTACACTAATCCCATATTCCTACCAAACATCCCCACCTGTCCCTATATTTCCCTACCACCTACCTACACTAGTGACAATTTATAATGGCCAATTTACCTATCAACCTGCAAGTCTTTTGGCTTGTGGGAGGAAACCGGAGCACCCGGAGAAAACCCACGCAGACACAGGGAGAACTGGCAAACTCCACACAGGCAGTACCTGGAATCGAACCCGGGTCCCTGGAGCTGTGAGGCTGTGGTGCTAACCACTGTGCCACTGTGCCGCCCTATATAAATTATGTTACACATGCAAGATCTCCTCAGACTTTCTCAAATACTTGAGAGGATGCGGTATGAAAGTAGAGATCTGAGGATCTCTCTGCCAACACTGTCATTTTCTGGGGTCCCTGTTAATAATGTGACACGCAGGCAACCTAAAAACACTGACCTTAAATTAGAAAGTGCTGGAAATACTCAGCAGATCTGACAGCATCTGTGGAGACAGAGTTAGCATTTCAGGTCTGTGACCTTTCATCAGAACTGGAAAAGGTTAGAAATGTAATAGTTTTTTTTTCCAAAGTGAAAAGAAGGCGGCAAGCAGAAATAAAATTAAGATGTGTGATCGGACGGAAGGCAGGAGAGATTTTTTTGTTCTTGTTGTTATTATTCATTCATGGGGAGTGGGCGTCCCTTGCGAGACCAGCATTTATTGACCATACTTGATTGCCTTTGCGATGGTGTGAGTTGCCTTCTTTAATTGCTGCAGTCCTTGGGGTGTAGGTACTACTACAGTGCTGTAAGGAAGGGAGTGCCAGAACCTTAATCCAGCGACAGTGAAGGAACGACGGTCTTGTTCTTAGTCAGGATGGTGAATGGCTTGGAGGGGAATATTAAGGTGATGGTGTTCATCTGCATCTGCTGCCCTTGTTCTTCTAGGTAATATGGGTAGCGGCTTTGGTAGGTGCTTGGTGTGTTGCCACAGTGTGCATTGTTCTTGATACATGCTGCTTCCACTGTGTGTCTGTGGTGGAGGGAATGAATGCTGGAGGTTGTGAATAGGGTGCCAATCAAGCGGACTGCTTTCCTGGATGGTGTCGAGCTTCTTATGTGTTGTTGGAACAGCACCCATTCAGGAAAGTTTAGAGTATTCCGTCATACTCCTGACATGTGCCTTGTCGATGGTGGACAGGCACTGGGGAGACAGGAAATGAGTTACTTGCGGCAGAATTCCTAACATCTGACTTGTTTCTGTAGCCACAGTGTTTATCTGGCTGGTCCAGTTCAGTTTACTGATCAACGGTTATGCACTGGGTGTTTATAGTGGGGGATTCAACAATTTTAATACCAGTGAACATCAAGGGGAAATGGTTAGATTACCTCTTGTTTGAGATGGTCACTGACGAGCACTTGTCTGGTGCGAATGTCACTTGCAACTCATTAGCACAAGGCTTGATGTTGTCCATGTCTTGCTGCATATGAACACAGGCTGCTTTAGTATATTATGAGTCACAAATGGGGTTGAACATTGGACAATCATCAGAAAATATCCCCACTTCTGGCCATATAATGGAGGGAAGGTCATTGATGAAGCAGCTGAAGATGGTTGAGCCGAGCACACTGCCCTGAGGAACTCCTGCACTGATGTCCTGGTGCTGAGATAATTGACCTCCAACAACCACAACAAACTTCCTTTGTGCTAGATACTACTCTAACCAGTGGAGAGTGTTCCCTCTGATGTCCTTTGGTTCCAGTTTTGCTGTGGCTTCTTAATGCCATGCTCAGTCAAATGTTGCCGTGATGTCAAGAGCAGTCACGCTCCCCTCGCATCGAGCATTCAGCTCTTTTGCCCGTGTTTGGACCAAGGCTGTGATGAGATTAGGAGCTGAGTGGGCCTGGCGGAAACTAAACTGAGTGTCAGTGAGCATATAATTGCTGATCAAGTGCTGCTTGAAAACACGATTGATCACCCCTCCCATCACTTTGCTGATGATCGAGAGTTGTCTGATAAGGCCAGTTTGGATTTGTCCTGCTTTTTGTGCACAGGACATACCACGGCAACTTTCCACATCGCTAGGTAGATGTCAATGTTGTAACCGTAATGCAACAGCCTGGTTCGGCGTATGGCTAGCTCTGGAACACAAGTTATCAGTACTATTGCCAGAATATTGTCAGGGCCCAGAGCATTTGCAGCATCCGGTGCCTTCACTATTTCTTGATATCAGGTGGAGTAAATAAGATTGGCTGAAGACTGACATCTGTGATGCTGGCGACCTCAGCATGAGGCAGAGATGGATCATCTACTCTGCACTTCTGGCTGAAGATGGATGTAAATATTGCAGACTTGTCTTTTGCACTGATGTGCTGGGCTCCACTATCAGTGAGGATGTGGATATTTGTGGAACCTCTTCCTCCTGTTAGTTGATCATTTGTCCATCAGCATTCGCGACTGGATGTGGCAGGACTGCAGATCTGTTTCAGTTTTATTGGACCTGCACTCATCCAGGCAAGTGAGTGGGGCCAGTATCAAGAATGATTTTTTAACTGTTATCTTGTAGGTTGAAGAGCGTCCTCAAAGCTTGTGGGAGTGGGGGTGGTGAGGAGCTTTATATGAACTGTGGGAAAAATGGAGTTCATCGACCAAAGGACTTATCTGTTTTCTCTACAAGTTAATTTATCTGGTGTGTCATGTGGCTGGAAGCCTTGCCTGATTCAACAGGCTGAATTTTTAAAGCCTTTTGGTGATAGCCTGGGAGTCAGGATGGCTGGCAATACTTGTGGGGAATTCATCGGGTTGGGAGCTGATCTGTATGTTGTGGAATTGTTGAACTCTGTCCATCACATGTTGCTTCCTCTGCTGGGCATGCAAGTAGTTCTGTGTTGTAGCATCACCAGGCTGACACCTCATTTTTAGGTATGCTTGGTGCTGCTTCTGGGAAGCCCTCCGACACTCTCATTGAACCAGGGTTGATCCTGCGGCTTGATGGTAATGGTGGAGTGGGAGATATGCCGTGCCATGAAGTTACACATTGTGGTTGAATATAATTCTGTTGTTGCTTATGGCACAAAGCGCCTCATGGATACCCCGTTTTGAGTTGCTACATTAATTTGCAATCTATGCCATATAGCATGGAGGCAGTGCCAGACAGCACAATGGTGGGTCTACCTCAATGTAATGACAGGACTTTGTCTCCAGAGGGACTGTGCGGTGGTCAATCATGGAGTCATAGAGTTATACAGCACAGAAACAGGTCCTTCGGCCCAACGTGTTTGTGCCAGCCATCAAGCACGTAACTATTCTGATTCCATTTTCCAGCACTTGGCCCGGACCATTGTATGGAGTGGCGTTTCAAATGCTCATCTACATAATTCTTAAATGTCGTGAGGGATCCTGCCTCTGCCACATCTTCAGACAATGCGTTCCAGACTCCAAAGAGTTCAAATTCGTTCCCTCAAATCCCCTCTAAACTCCCTGCCCCTTACTTTAAATCTATGCCCCCTGGTTATTGATCCCTCAGTTAAAGGAATAAGTTTCTTCCCATTTAACCTATAAATGCCCTCAGAATATTGTATACCTCAATCACGTCCCCCCACAGCCTTCTCTGCTCTATGGAAAACAACCCTAGCCTTTTCAGTCTCTCTTCATATCTGAAATGCTCCCGCACAGGCAACATCCTGGTGAATCCCCTCTGCAATCTCTCCAGTGCAATCACATCCTTCCGATAGTGTGGAGACTAGAACTGTACACAGCACCCTAACTGAGGCCTAACTTACATTTTATACAGCTCCATCATAAGCTCCCTGCTCTTATATTCTATGCTTCAGCTAAAAAAAACAAGTATCCCATGTGCCTTCCGAACCACCTTATCTACCTTTGCTGCTGCCTTCAGTGATCGATGGACAAGTACACCAAGGTCCCTCTGATCATCTATTTCCTCGGGTCCTACCATCCATTTTATAGTTCCTTGCCTTGTTAGCCCTCCTATGCATCACCTTTTCAGGATTAAACTCCAGTTGCCACTGGTCCGTCCACCTGACCAGCACATCTATATCGTCCTGTAATCTGAGGCTTTCCTCTTTCATTATTTACAATGTCATCAATTTTAGTGCCATTTGCAAGCTTACTGATCATATTTCCTATATTCACGTCTGAATCATTAATGTACACTACAAACAACAAGGGTACCAGCACCAATCCCTGCGGTACAACACTGGTCACACGTCTGCACTCCCAAAAACAACCCTCGGCCATAAGCCTCTGCCTCCTGCCACTAAGCCAAATTTGGATCAAATTTGCCAAATTACCCTGGAACCCATGGGCTCCTATCTTCTTCACCAATCTCCTATGCGGGATCATATCAAAAGCCTTACTGAAGTTCATGTAGACTACATAATCTGCTGGACCCTCATCTACAAATCTAGTCACCTCCTCAAAAAATTTCAATCAAGTTTGTTGGACAGGAAAATCCTCTGACAAAGCCATGCTGTCTATCACCGATTAATCGCTGCCTCTCCAAGTGAAGATTAATCCTGTCCCTTAGAATTTTTTTCCCAATAGTTTCCATACCACTGATGCAATTATCTGCTAGATCCCTGCTCCCCTTCTTGAATAATGGTACCACATTCAGTGGCCTCCTGTCCTCTGGCAAGTCTCCTGTTTCCAGAGAGGATTGTAAAATTTGTGTCATGGCCTCTGCTATCTCCTCCCTTGCCTTATATAACAGCCTGGGATGCATCTCGTCTGGGCTTGGGGATTTATCCACGTTAAATCCCACGAAAACAGCTAATACTTCCTCCGTTACAATGCTAATCTGGACAAGTATATCACAATCCCCCTGCCTGATCTCTATGACTACATCCTCCTTCTCCATAGTCAAAACAGATGAAAAGTAATTATTTAAAACCATACCTATGTCCTCTGGCTCCACACATAGATTGACACTTTGGTCCCTAATGGGCCTAATCTTTCCCTAGTTATCCTCTCGCTCTGAATATCCTTAAACACGTCTTGGGGCTTCCCTTTATCTTGCCCAGCAGTGTTTTTTATGTCCCCTCTTCGCTCTCCTAATTATTTTTTTAAGTACACCCCCCTACACATTCTGCAGGCTCGAGGGGCCGAATGGCCTACTCCTGTTCCTATTTTCTATGTTTCTATTCTCCTCTATGGCTTCCACTGTTTTCAGCGCTCGAAAAATGCCACAAGACCCCTTTTTTCCTCATCCAATCCTTGAGATCCTTTGACATTCTGAGTTCCCTGGGCTCGTTAGACCTACCCTTCATCTTTACGGGTACGTGTTGGCTCTGAACTCTCACTATTTCCTCCCTGAATGACTCCCAATTGCATGATGTAGACTTTCCTTCAAGTAGGTGCTCCCAGTCCACTTTAGCCAGATCCTGTTTTTCATATTGAAATTTGCCTTCCCCCATTCGGTGCTTTTATTTCCGGTCCCTCCTGACCTTTTTCCATAGCTATCTTAAATCTTACAGAGTTATGACCACTAAGCCCGAAATGTTCCCCCACTGATACTTCTATTACTTGTCCTGCTTCATTCCCTAGGATTAGATCCAGTACTGCCCTTTGTCTTGTCGGACGTTCCACATACTGGCTCAAAAAACTCTCCTATATGCATTTTTAAGAATTCTGCCCCCATTAAGCCTTTTGCACAAAGAATATCCCAGTTAATATTGGGGGAACATGAACTCCCCTACTATAGCCCTATCAGTGCTACACCTGCCTCAGATTTGCCGACGTATCTGCTCTCTATCTCTCTCTGACTGTTTGGAGGCCTGTAGTACACTCCCAGCCAAGTGATTCCCCTTTTTCTGTTTTGAATTTCTACCCATATGCCCTCATTTGAGGATCCCTCTAAGATATCATCGCTCCTTACTGCAGTAATTGACTCTTTGATCAACAGTGCCTCCTCTTTTACCCCCTCTTCTGTCTCACCTGAAGATTCTATACCCTTGAATACTGAGCTGCCAGTCCTGCCCTTCCCACAAATATGTTTCTGTGATTGCATTAATATCATAATCCCATGTGTTAATTAACGCCCTCAAATCATCTGCCTTGCTAGTAAGACTCCTCGCATTAAAAAGATAGATGCAATCCATCCTTGCATTATTCGCTCGTGCCTTTACAGGTCTGTATTTGGTCTGCCTTCCAAACTGACTTAGATTTTCTTCTTTATTTGACTGTGCATCACCCCGACTGTACCTCCAGTCTTATACCATTGCGCTGCCAAATTAGTTTAACCCCAACAGCCCCCCTCCCACCCCAACAGCACTAGCAAATCTACCAGCAAGGATGTTGATAAAACACACACACAGGCAAACACACACTGATCAGACCCCAGGCACTGAGCGAGACAGATATACAACCACATACACAGCCAGACAAAGAGAATCATACACACACACAAACACACACACACACCGATCATACCGCAGATTCTGAGCCAGTCAGATATACAAACGCACACACACAAACAGAGATACACAGACACACACACACACACATGGAGGGAGGGGAACTTTTGCAAAGAGTCAGAGGAGGGATGATCAAAGACAAGGACAAAAGACAGTAAGGGGGATAGGAAAAGTGAAAGGCAGAGAATTCAAGGGCCAGAATCAAACAAGGCCGCAGTGAAAAATAGTGGAAAGGGGCAAAATAATGTTAAAAAGACAAGCCTTAAGGCTGTGTGCCTGAACGCGTGGAGCATTCAAAATATGAATGAATGAATCGCGCAAATAGATATAAAAGAGTATGATACAGTCAGGATTATGGAGACATGGCTGCAAGGTGATCAGGGTTGGGAAATGAACATCCAATGGTATTCAGTATTTTGGAAGGACAGACAAAAAGCAAAAGGCTTTCGAGTTGCATTGCTGGTTAAAGAGGTTTTTAATGCAATAATGAGGAAGGATATTAGATCTGACGATATGGAATGTGTATGGGTAGAGCTGAGAAAATCTAAGGAGCAGAAAAGGTTAGTGGGGGTTGTATTTGGATCCCCAAACTGTAGTGGTGATGTTCGGATTGGCATTAAACAGGAAATTAGAGACGCATGCAATACAGAAACATTTGTATTTTCGGGTGCCTTTAATCAGCCTATAGAGTGGGCAAATCAAATTAGTCACAATACCGTAGAGGAGGAATTCTTGGAGTATATATGGAATGGTTTTCTGGACCAATACGTTGAGGAAACAACTGGAGAAGAGGCCATCCTAGACTAGGTATTGTGTAATGACAGAGGAATATTTGACAATCTGGTTGTGCGAGACCCCATGGCGAAGAACGACCATAATATGATGGAATTCTTCATTAAGATGGGGAGTGACATAGTTGAGGCTGAGACGAGGGCCCTGAATCTTAGAAAAGGAAACTATGAAGGTATGAGGTGTGAGTTGGCTATGATGGATTGGGAAATGTTACGAAAAGGGATGATGGTGGAAAGGCAAAGGCAAACAGTCAAAGTGTGCATGGATGGACTGCAACAATTGTTTATTTCTGTCTGGTGCAAAAGTAAAACGGGAAAGGTAGCCAATCAATGGCTTGCAAGGGAAATTAGAGAAAGCATTAGATCCACGGAAGATGCAGATACATTTGCTGGAAAAAAACAACAAACCTTAGGATTGGGAGCAGTTTAGAATTCAGCAAAGGAGGATCAAGGGATTGATTAAGAAGGGGAAAATAGAATACGAGAGCAAGCTTGTGGGGAACATAAATACTGACTGTAAAGGTTTCTATAGGTATGTGAAGATAAAAGGATTAGTGAAGACAAATGTAGGTCCCTTACAGTCAGAAACAGGTAATCTATGATGGGGAACAAAGAAATGGCTGACGAACTAAATGTATACTTTGGTTCTGTCTTCACAAAGGAGGACACTAATATCGTACCAGAAATGTTAGGGAACACAGGGCTTAGTGGAAGATGGGAACTGAAGGTAATCGGTATTAGTCGAGAAATGGTGTTGGGAAATTGGTGGGATTGAAGGCTGATAAATTCCCAGGGCCTGATGGTCTGAATCCCAGAGTACTTAAGGAAGTGCCTAGAAATGGTGGATGCATTGGAGGTCATCTAACAAGATTCTGTAGATTCGGGAGCAGTTCCTACAGATTGGAGGGTAGCTAATGGAACTCCACTATTGAAAAAGGGAGGTCTAGAGAAAGCAGGCTATTATAGACCAGTCAGCCTGACATCGGTAGTGGGGAAAATTCTAGATTCCATTATTGAAGATTTTATCGCAGAGCACTTGGAGAACAGTGGTAGAATCGGCTAGAGTCAGCATGGATTTACGGAAGGGAAATCATGCTTGACAAATCTACTAGAATTCTTGAAGGATGGAACTCGTGGAGATGATGAGGGGGAGCCAGTGTATGTGGTTCATTTGGACTTTCAGAAGACATTTGAAAAAGTCCCACATAAAAGATTAGCAAGTAAAATTAAAGCGCATGTGATTGGGGGTATTGTATTGCGATGGGCAGAAAATTGGTTGTCAGACAGCAAAAAAGGAGTAGGGATAAATGGGTCTTTTTCCGAGTGGCAGGCAGTGACTAGTGGGGTACCTCAGGGATCGGTACGAGGACCCCAGCTATTCACAATATATATTTATGATTTAGATGAGGGAACTAAATGTAATATCTCCAAATTTGCAGATGACACAAAACTGGGTGAGAGTTGATTGAGTGGGCAAATGCATGGTGGATGCAGTATAATGTGGATAAATGTGAGGTTATCCAGTTTGGCAGCAAAAACAGGAAGGCAGATTATTATCTGAATGGCTATAAACTGAGAGAGGGGATTATGAAATGAGTCCTGTGTGTTCTCGTACATCAGTCGCTGAAGGCAAGCATGCAGGTCCAACAGGTGACAAAAACTGCAAATTGTATGTTGGCCTTCATAGCGAGAGGATTCCAGTACAGGAGCAGGGATGTCTTGCTGCAATTATATAGGGGCTTGGTGAGACCACACCAGGAATATTGTGTGCTGTTTTGGTCTTCCTTTCTGAGGAAGAATGTTCTTGCTATCGAGGGAGTGCAGCGAAAGTTTACCAGACTGATTCCTGGGATGGCGGGACTGACGTATGAGGAGAGATTGAGTGGGTTAAGATTATATTCGCTGGAGTTCAGAAGATTGAGGGGGGATTTCATAGAAACCAATAAAATTCTAACAGCGCTTGACAAGGTAGATATAGGAATGATGTTCCCGATGGTGGGGGAGTCCAGAACCAGGAGTCATCGTCTCAGTATACGGGGTTAACCTTTCAGGACTGAAAGGAGGAGAAATTTCTTCACCCAGAGAGTGGTGAGCCTGTGGAATTCGCGACCACAGAAAGCAGTATGTTTTCAAAAAGGAATTAGATAGAGCTCTTGGGTTTAAGGGGTTCAAAGGATATGGGGCAAAAGCGGGAACAGACTACTGAGTTAGGTGATCAGCCAAGTTCATATTGAATGGCGGAGCAGGCTCGAAGGGCCGAATGGCCTACTCCTGCTCCTGCACACATACACACACCGATCACACCACAAGCACTGAGCCAGACAGATATACACACACACACATTCACTGATCAGATTCCAGGCACTGAGCTAGAGCGATATACAAACACACACTCACAAAGAGAGACAGACAGACACAAACACACAGCATGCACACACATACACTAACACACACACACACACGCACATGCACACATCGATCAGACCAAAAGCACTGAGCCAGACAGGTGTACACACGCACACACAAACACACACAAGCAAACACACACAAGCACTGATCAGACTCCAGACACTGAGCTGGAGCGATATACAAATAAATGCACACAAACTGAGACAGACACCACACACCCACAGACACACACCAATCAGACCCCCGGCACTGAGGCAGACAGTTATACAAACACTGAGACAAAAACAGAGAAAGACACAAACATACACACACCGATCACACCACAAGCACTGAGTCAGACGGATATATACACACACACACATGCACTGATCAGACTCCAGGCACTGAGCTGGAGCGATATGCAAACACACACTCACAAAGAGATGGACAGACACAAACCCACAGCACACAGACATACATCAACACACACACACACACGCACAGGCACACGCCGATCAGACCACAAGCACTGAGCCAGACAGGTATACATACACACACACAAACATACACAAGCACTGATCAGACTCCAGGCACTGAGCTGGAGCGACATACAAATAAATGCACACAAAGAGAGAAAGACACTACACACCCACAGACACACACCAATCAGATCCCGGGCTCTGAGGCAGACAGTTATACAAACACTTAGGCACAAAAAGAGACACACACACACACACACACACACACACACACACACACACACACACACACACACACACACACACACACACACACACACACACACACACACACACACTGATCAGACCCCATGCACTGAGCTAGACCGATATACAAGCATAGACACACACCACACGCCCACAGATGCACACCGATCAGACCTCAGGCACTGAGCCAGACAGATATACAAACAGACACACACACACACACACAACAATCAGACCCCAGGCACTGAGCCAGACAGATATACAAACACACACACACACACACACACACACACACACAAACATGCACCAACCCACACAGGCCAGTTTTGATTAAAGCCTAACCTGCTGCTGTTGGGGCATTGATTTCTACAATCCCTTCCAGCCTCGAAAAGTAGAGAGGCAGCATTGACAGATTTAGTGGTTCGAATGGAGTGGAGCTTTGGTCGGATCACTGATGTCCTTTAGTTTTCTGTCATGCTGATCAGTGAGAGATAATGTACAGCCCCATGGGTGCAGACTGGTGCTATGGGAGCTGCAGACGGTGTCCTCTTTCAAGAGGGAAGTGCATCTACGCCCTTGACAGACCCTCGTTCGATGCCCATGCAGGCACCACCAAGTTAGTCGAGATGCACCAACCTGCATTCAGTCGCCACTCTCGGTCGCACTGCCGAAAATGCAGGTTGTAAGTATCTGCAGTGCCATTTTTACAACTGCTGCAAGCATCCACCACGCTAAAGTCAAAGGGGCAGCTCCAGAATTAAAAAAACACAAAGCCTTCAAGGAAACACTGTTGGGTGGCACATGAATGAATATTCATTTGAGTGCAATTTGTTAACATAATATTAGTCAAATGTTTATCCATGTCAATTTGTGCAGATTGTTTTGTTAATATCTTTCGGGCCATCACAGCATGTGAAGGATTTTCTCTGTCCAGGTACAGTGGAGATCTGAGCTAAATATAAGAGAAGAATGATGTTCGTGGATCACTGGGTGCAGGGATGAGAGGAAGGAGTGTGGGTAACATTTGAATACATCCGATGTTTAATCACTTGTTCTCAGACATCTCTTGTTACTCCCTGTATCACCGTGCAATGCCAGGCACCACATGGTCAGCTCTCGGTGTGGTCTCCAATTCGGCCTGCACGATGACAGTGCAGTGACTGGCTCGACAGAGCCATCCCTCAGTGTGGTCTCCAGGTCTGGCTGCTGACACAGGGCAGTAGGATGGAAATATGAAATATCTGTCAAAGAGGAGAAGTGCTCTTGTCATCCCCCACTGTGGTCGGAAAGAGGAAGGTTGATCCCAGGGTAACTGCTCCTGTTGTGTGTCGATAAGGGATCCCCACACCGAGCATGAACCCACACCTCCTGCAATTCACCTTGCGCATCCATTACCAATACCCGCTATTCAAAAGCACAGGAGCGCTTTTCAGGCTGAAAAGTGCCAATAGAAAGTTGACGTGTTCATTGACGCCCCAAACAATCCACCTACCTATCCTCAGTTTGGTCTCTGCAAAGCAGACTGTACTGTGAGTAACGAATACCATGTATTCAGTTGGAAGAAGTACAATTATATACCTGTTTCATCAAGAAGGAATGTTTGGGAGACTCTCTGTGAAAAAGGAGGAGAGAAAAGTATGTGGCATCATTCGACAGTTGTATGAGATGTTTTTGTGGGAACAGGCGTGATTCTGGGATTGACAGAGGATTAAACGAGAGCTTCACAGAGGGAATAGTGCCTTTGGATTGTTGAAAGGGGAGGGGATGGAATTTTGCATTTGATGCTCGAAATTGCAGAAAACTGTTGAATGTGTAGGTGTTGCTGTGGCAAGTGAGGACATGGCGAACCGGATCATGGCTCTGGTAGTGGCGAGGAGGGATGAGGGTGGAATTGCAGTTTATGTGCCTAAAGAAGGGAACTCTTCAGTTGAACAAACACAGAAGCCAATTCGGAAACAATGACGTGGAAGGTGGCATCGTTGGTACTGATTTACCAGAGACGTAGATGCCTGGAGAACAAATTATTGACCTGGCACGAAGCAGGATGTGGGAGGTCGGGGAGCATATCAAGGGAGGTCTCTGAGTTGGTGGCTATAAATAGACATTGTGAGCTACCTACCTGTCCTCAGTTATGGCGATAGGAATTCGAGGAATCGAATTGGAGCTGGGTCGTGTAAAGGTACGGTAGGGCTGGCAGATAGAAGCAAATTTAATTCCTTTCAGTTGAGAACGAGGTCAGGAAACTACACTGAAACAGTCATCAGTGTAGCTAAACAAGATGCCATGGGCTGGTGGGAGATAAAGGTGTCAAAGGAATGATGGCGAGGCGAGGGATAGTGAAGCAGAGAGGCTGCACGTCCTGGTAAGAGGTACAGGTGTAGGTGGAAGACATATCCTGGTGAAAGATGAACTGTAAAGCGACTGGACATCCCGGTGTGCGATGGGAAAGTAGAGACCTGAATATTTTGAATGGGTTAAGTTGTAGATGGTTTGAACATCCTGGTAAGAGATGTAAGTGTTGAGGGACTGGCCATCCTGATTAGGGATAGAGTTGTCGGGATCCGAATTTCTTGAATGGATTGAGTTTTAAAAGGATTGATTGTCCTGGTGAGAGATAGAGGTTTAGCAGAATTACATGATGAGGAGAGAGAGAGAGAAGTTTACAGGGAATGGACATCTTGGTGAGAGATGTAAATATAGAGTGATTTTTTTGATTTAGAGATACAGGACTGAAACAGGCCCTTCGGCCCACCGAGTCTGTGCCGACCATTAACCACCCATTTATACTAATCCTGCACTAATCCCATATTTCTACCACATCCTCACCTGTCCCTATATTTCCCTACCACCTACCGATACTAGGGACAATTTAAAATGGCCAATTTACCAATCAGCCTGCAAGTCGTATGGCTGTGGGCGGTAACCGGAACACCCAGAGGAAACCCACGCAGACACAGGGAGAACTTGCAAACACCACACAGGCCGTATCCAGAATTGAACCCAGGTCGCTGGAGCTGTGCTAACCACTGCGCCACTGTGCCGCCCTGTGGAGCTGTTGGCGTCTAACTGTCCTGTTTACAGTGTTGGACTGGTTGCCAATGGCGAAAAGGAGACTGTTCTGAACAGGAAACCACAATAGCTAAAATCGTGGATGGCAACAGAAGAAGAAAAGCGGAGAAAGTAGTGTTGTGATCGGAAGAATTAAGATCCATCAGAAAGGAACAGGTTGAAATGTTGAGTCTATTGAGGTAGCCTTGTTAGTTGATGTTCGGAAAGATTTAGAGGGGGCTGTGTGAGGTTGGTAGACAGTGCGGTTGCAGGCTGTGAGGTGAAGATCTCAAGAGGAGATAAGTTCAATGATAATATGGGAAAGGATGACATGATGTTCGGTGGTGGGGTCATGAGCCAGAGGGAGGTGGTATGATCTGTCAGAGAGTTAGTGATTAGGCTTCCCAAGGAATTGGTCTTTTCAGCAAAGAACAGCAACGATTCCATTGTCAGTAGGTTGAATGATAATGTCAGGGTTGAGAGATTGAAGTGCTGTATATCACAGGGGCATAGATAAGAGAGATTAATGAGAGTGGGGTTCATTTAATCACACATGCCTCCATCTTAACACAAACCTTAACTATTACATTCTCTCCATACCCCCTTTTCCCTGGTTCTGTATTTGCTAAAAGTAGTTTATCTCTAATATTATGCATTTCTGAAGAAATCGCATTAACGTGCAAAGCTAGTTCTATGTCTCTCTCCACAGATGATACCTGACCTGTTAAGTGTATCCAGCATTATCTGTTTTCAATTCTAATAATGGCCGCCCTCTGCTGGTGGATACGGCTATTTCAGTAAGCCTGCCAATCACAAAAATTACAATCTGCTGGAGAGTCATGCACGGAACTCCATAATATCATTAGTAGCATCTCCAACACCGGACACCTATTCCTGCTGGGGAACTTTAATGCCATGGTTGGGGCCCACCATGACTCATGGCCTTCCTGCCTTGGGCGAAATGGCATTGGAAGGATGAATGAGAATGGACAGAGACTGCTTGAGTTGTGTACCTATCATAACCTCTGCATCACCAACTCATTCCTTCACACTGAACCCTGTCACCAGGTTTCTTGGAGGCACCCAAGACAACGTCGTTGGCACCAGCTGGACCTCATCGTCAGAATCCGAGCCTCTTTAAACAGTGTTGAAATCACACGCAGCTTCCAAAGTGCGGACTGCGACACCGACGACTCCCTGGTGTGCAACAAGGATATACTCAAACCAAAGAAGCTGCATCACTCCAAGCAGAAGGGCTACCCACGCATCACCACTAGCAGAATTTCACATCCACAGCTGTTACACAAGTTTATAAATTCACTTGAAAATTCCCTCCACAACACTCCCATAGGGGATGCAGGTACCATGTGGCCCACATCAGAGACGCCATCTATGATTCAGCAATGACCACCTATGGCAACTGTGTGAAGCGGAATGCAGACTGGTTTCAAACTCACATTGAAGAGCTGGAACCTGTCCTAGCCGCTAAGCACATTGCACTGATGTACTACAAGAAAGCCTCCAGCGAGGTAACATCCATAGCATTAACGCTACCAGAAGTGCTGCACAAAGAACAGCCAGGCGCTGCGCAAATGACTACTGGCAACACCTATGCAGTCATATTCATCTGGCCTCTGGCACAGGGAATATCAAATCGCATTAAGAGAGCTTTTGGGCCAACCGTCAATAAGATTGCCCCCCTCAAATCTAAATCAGGGGACACAATCACTGACCAACGCATGCAAATGGAACACGACGTAGAACTGTACTCCAGGGAAAATGCTGTCACTGAGATCGCCCTCAATGCAGCCCTGACTTTGCCAGTCATGGATGAACTGGACGTACAGCCAACACAATCGGAACTCAGTGATGCCATTGATTCTCTAGCCAGTGGAAAAGCCCCTGGGAAGGACGGCACTAAGCCTGAAATAATCAAGAGTGCCAAGCCTGCTATACTTGCAGTGCTCTACGAACTGCTTTGCCTGTGCTGGGATGAGGGAGCAGTACCACAGGACATGCGCGATGCCAATATCATCACCCTCTATAAGAACAAGGGTGAATGCAACAACTACCGTGGAATCTCCCTGCTCAGTATAGTGGGTAATGTCTTCACTCGTGTCGCTTTAAACATGCTCCAGAAGCTGGCTGAGCGTGTCTATCCTGAGGCACAGTGTGGCTTTCGAGCAGTGAGATCCACCATTGACATGCTGTTCTCCCTTCGCCAGCTACAGGAGAAATGCCATGAACAACAGATGCCCCTCTACATTGCTTTCATTGATCTCACCAAAGCTTTTGACCTCGTCAGCAGAAGTGGTCTCTTCAGACGGCTAGAAAAGATTGGATGCCCACCAAAGCAGCTGAGTATCATCACTTCATTCCTTGACAATATGAAAGGCACAATTCAACATAGCGGCACCTCATCAGACCCCTTTCCAATCCTGAGTGCCGTGAAACAGGGTTGTGTTCCCGCACCTACAATGTTTGGGATCTTCTTCTCCCTGCTGCTCCCACATGCATTCAAGTTCGCAGAAGAAGGAATTTTCCTCCGCACAAGATCAGGTGGCAGGTTATTCAACGTTGCCCGTCAAAGAGCGAAGACAAAAGTACAGAAACTCCTAATCTGGGAACTCCTCTTTGCTGACGATGCTGCATTAACATCTCACAATGAAGAATGCCAGCAGAGACTCATCGACAGGTTTGACGCTGCCTGCAATGAATTTGGCCGAACCATCAGCCTCAAGAAAACGAACATCATGGGACAGGACATCAGAAATGCCCCATCTATCAATGTCGGCGACCACACTCTGGAAGTGGTTCAAGAGTTAACCTACCTCGGCTCAACTATCACCAGTAACCTGCCTCTCAATGCAGAAGTTAACAAGCGCATGGGAAAGGCTTCCTCTGCTATGTCCAGGATGGCCAAGAGAGTGTGGGAAAATGGCGCACTGACACAGAACACAAAAGTCCAAGTGTATTAAGCCTGTGTCCTCAGTACCTTGCTCTCTGGCAGCGAGGCCTGGACAACGTATGTCAGCCAAGAGCGACGTGTCAATTCATTCCATCTTCGCTAACTCCGGAGAATCCTTGGCATTAGATGGCAGGACCATCTCTCCAACACAGAAGTCCTCAAGGCGGCCAACATCCCCAGCATATACTCCCTACTAAGCCAGCGGCGCTTGAGATGGCTTGGCCATGTGAGCCGCATGGAAGGTGGCAGGATCCCCAAGGACACATTTTGCAGCGAGATCGTCACTGGTATCAGACCCACCGGCCGTCCATGGCTCCGCTTTAAATACGTCTGCAAACGTGGCATGAAGTCCTGTGACATTGATCACAAGTCGTGGCAGTCAGTTGCCAGCGATCGCCAGAGCTGGCGGGCAGACATAAAGGCGGGGCTAAAGCGTGGTGAGTCGAAGAGACTTCGCAGTTGGCAGGAAAAAAGACAGAAGCGCAAGGAGAGAGCCAACTGTGTAACAGCCCCGACAGCCAATTTTATCTGTAGCACCTGTGGTAGAGTCTGTCTCTCTAGAATTGGCCTTTATAGCCACTCCAGGCGATGCTGCACACACCACTGACCATCTCCAGGCACCTTACCAATTTTCTCTCGAGACAAGGAGGCCAAAGAAGAAGAAGATACACTTTGCAGCGTTCCCCCGTGCCCTGTGTTTAATCTTGTGAGTATTCACTGTGCAGCTTCCCCCGGGCCCTGTGTTTAATCTTGTGAGTATTCACTGTGCAGCATTCCCCCTCGCTCTGTGTTTAATCTTGTGAGTATTCACTGTGCAGCATTCCGCCTCGCCCTGTGTTTAATCTTGTGACTATTCACTGTGCAGGATTCCTCCGGGCCCTGTGTTTAAACTTGACATGACTGACTGTGCAAGATCCCCCCGGCCCTGTGTTTACATTTGTGACTATGAATTGTGCAGCTTCCCCAGGGCCCTGTGTTTAATCTTGTGGCTGTTCACTTTGCAGGAAATCCCCGGGCCCTGTGTTTAAACTTGACATGAATCACTATACGGGATCACACCGGGCCCTGTGTTTAAACTTTACACGAATCACTGAGCAGGATCCCCCGGGCGCTCTGTTAAACTTGACTTGAATCACTGTGCAGGTTCCCCCCCGGGTCCTGTGTTTAAAAGTTACACGAATCACTGAGTGGCATCTCCCGGGCCCTGTGTTTAAACTTGACACGAATCACTATGCGGGATCACACCGGGCCCTGTGTTTAAACTTTGCACGAATCACTGAGCAGGATCTCCCGGCGCTCTGTTTAAATTTGACACGAATCACTGGGCAGGATCCCCTGGGGCCCTGTGTTTAAACTTGTGACTATTGACTGTGCAGATTCCCCTCGGGACCTGTGTTCAAACATGTGACTATTCATCCTGCCTGTTCTCCCGGGCCCTGTGTTTAAACTTGACACAAATCACTGAGCAGGATCCCCCCAGGCCCTCTGTTTAAAATTGTGTCTATTCACTATGCACGTTCCCCCGGGCCCGATGTTTAAACTTGTGACTATTCACTGTGCAAGATCCCCCGGGCCCTGTGTTTAAACTTGTGACTATTTACTGTACAGTATCCCCTGGGACATGTGTTTAAACTTGTGACTATTTACTGTGCAGTATCCCCTGGGACCTGTGTTTAAACTTGTGACTATTCACTGTGCAGGATTCCCCAGGCCCGTTGTTTAAACTTGTGAAATTCACCGTGCACGTTCTTCCCGGGCCCTGTGTTTCAACTTGTGAATATTTCCTTTGCGGTATCCCCTTGGACCTGTGTTCAATCATGCGACTATTCACCTTGCAGTTTCTCCCTGGGCCCTGTGTTTAAACTTGTGACTTTTCACTGAGCAGGATCTCCCGGGCCCTGTGTTTAAACTTGCGATCATTCACTGTGCAGATTACCCCCGGACCCTGTGTTTAAACTTGTGACTATTCACTGTGCAGCATCCCCCGGGCCCTGTGTTTAAACTTGTGACCATTCATATTGCAGGATCCCCCTGGCCCTGTTTTAAACATGTGTCTATTTATTGTGGACGTTGCTCCTGAGCCCTCTGCTTAAGCTTGTATCTATTGTGTTCAGATTCCCCTAGGCCCTGTTTTTAAACTTCTGACTATTCATTGTGCAGATTTCCCCCACGGTGCCGTGTTTAAACTTGTAGTAATTCACTCTGCAGGTTGTTCCGGGCCCTGTTTTTGAAATGTGTCTATTCACTGTGGGCGTTGGTCCCGAGACCGTCTCTTTAGACTCATTTCCCGGCGGAGCAGCAGGAGAAGGTAGCGACTCTTCGGTGGGTGAGTGAAGGCATCAGGAGCTGTGTTTTAAAAGTAAGTACTTACTGTTTTACTTACTGTTTTCCTTGTCTTTGAGTTTCTTTTGGCGCCGGAGGAACCGGAAGCTGGTCGGCAGCGAGGACTCCTGGGTAGGTATTTTCCTTAAAGGTGCGGAGCTGAGTAAACCCGAGGCACTACACATGTAGTGTCTCCCACCCATCCTCCTCCTCTAACTTAATAATAAGACCCTTTTTACCCTCCTCCTCTAACCAAAAAGGACTGAGCAGGTAAGCTATTTACTGTTTTTGTTAATATCTATAGTTGTACTTAACTAAGGGGTAATTGAATAAAAGAATTGGCAGCCAGTGTAGTGTATTGCTCCTCCTGCAGAATGTTCGAGGTGAGGGAAACCTCCGGTGGCCCTGCCGACTTCACCTGCTGGAAGTGCATCCGTCTCCAGCTCCTATCAGACCGTGTTAGGGAATTGGAGCTGGAGCTGGATGAACTGAGGATCATTCGGGAAGCTGAGGGGTTGATAGATAGAAGCTACACGGAGGTCGTTACTCCACAAATCAAAGGCAGCTGGGTAACAGTTAGAGGTGGGAAGAGGTCAGTGCAGGGATCTCCTGTGGTCGTTCCCCTCAACAACAAGTATACACTTTTAGATACTGTTGGGGGGGACGGCCTATCGGGGGCAGGCTGCAGTGACCGGGCCTCTGGCACGGGGTCCTGCACTGTGGCTCAGAAGGGAAGGAGGGAGAATGGGAGAGCACTAGTCATCGGGGACTCGATGGTGAGGAGTACGGACAGGCGGTTCTGTGGGCGCAGGCGAGACGCACGGATGGTTTGTTGCCTCCCTGGTGCCAGGGTCCGTGATGTTTGTGATCGCGTCTTCAGGATCCTTAAAGGGGAGGGGGAGCAGCCAGAGGTCGTGGTGCACATTGGCACCAACGACGTAGGAAGGAAGGGTGGCACAGATGTTAGAAGTGAGTTTAGGGAGTTAGGCTGGAAGCTGAAAGCTCGGACGGACAGAGTTGTTATCTCTGGTTTGTTGCCGGCGCCACGTGATAGTGAGGCTAGGAATAGGGAGAGAGCACAGCTGAACACGTGGCTGCAGGAATGGTGTAGGAGGGAGGGCTTCCAGTTCTTGGATAATTGGACTGCATTCTGGGGAAGATGGGACCTGTTCAAACAGGACGGGCTGCATCTGAACCAGAGGGGCACCAATATCCAGGGAGGGAGGTTTGCTAGTACTGTTCGGGAGGGTTTAAACTAGTTTGGGAGGGGGATGGGAACCGGACTTGTAATCCAGGGACCAGTGGGTCCACTCAGAAAGACAAAGAGTGTAGTGAGGTATTGGGGAAGGTAGCACTGTCACAGAGGACAGATGGGCACGGAGAAGGGTTAAAGTGCGTATACTTCAACGCAAGAAGCATCAGGAATAAGGTGAGTGAATTGAAGGCGTGGATGGGCACTTGGGACTACGATGTTGTGGCCATCACTGAAACGTGGATAGGTGAGGGGGAGGAATGGTTTTTGGAGGTACCTGGTTATAGATGTTTTCATAAGATTAGGAATGGTGGTAAAAGAGGTGGGGGGGTGGCATTGTTAGTTAGAAATAGTGTAACAACTGCTGAAAGAATTTTCGAGGAAGATCTGCCGACTGAGGCACTGTGGGTTGAGGTCAGGAACAGGAAAGGAGCAGTCACCTTGATGGGAGTTTTCTATAGGCCCCCCAATAGCAGCAGGGAGGTGGAAGAGCAGATTGGGAAACAGATTTTGGAAAGGAGCAGAAGTCACAGGGTAGTAATTATGGGGGATTTCAACTTCCCAAATATTGATTGGCAACTCTTTAGATCGAATAGTTTGGATGGGGTAGTGTTTGTGCAGTATGTCCAGGAAGCTTTTCTGACTCAGTATGTAGACTGCCCGACCAGAGGGGAGGCAATATTGGATTTGGTACTAGGTAATGAACCAGGGCAAGTGATAGAGCTGTTGGTGGGCGAGCACTTTGGAGATAGTGATCACAATTCTGTAGCATTCACTGTGGTAATGGAGAGGGATAGGTATGTGCAACAGGGCAAGGTTTACAATTGGGGGAAGGGTAGATATGATGCTGTCAGGCAGGAACTGAGGAGCATAAGTTGGGAGCATATGCTGGCAGGGAAGGGCACGGTCGAAATGTGGAACTTTTTCAAGGAGCAGATAGTAGGGGCCATTGATAAGCATGTCCCTGTCAGACAGGGAAGGGATGGTCATGTGAGGGAACCGTGGTTGACAAGAGAGGTTGAGAGTCTTGTTAGGAAGAAGAAGGATGCGTATATAAAGTTGAGGAAAAAGGGCACAGGCATAGCTCTGGAGGGATACAAGATGGCCAGGAAGGATCTGAAGAAAGGGATTAGGAGAGCTAAGAGAGGGCATGAAAAATGCTTGGCGGGTAGGATAAAAGAAAACCCCAAGGCCTTTTACGCGTATGTCAGAAATATGAGGATGACTAGGGGGACCGTAGGTCCGGTCAAGGACAATAGCGGGAGACTGTGTGTTGAGCCGGAAGAGATAAGTGAGGTTTTGAATGAGTACTTCTCTTCGGTATTTACGAATGAGAAGGGGTGTATTACTGAAGAGGACGGTGGGAAGCAGACTGGTAAGCTCGAGGAAGTGCTCGTTAGGAGGGAAGATGTGTTGGGGTTTTTGAATAACTTGAAGATAGACAAGTCTCCCGGGCCTGACGGGGTATATCCAAGGATGTTATGGGAAGCAAGGGATGAAATTGCAGAGCCGCTGGCAATGATCTTTTCATCTTCTCTGCTGACGGGGGTGGTACCAGGTGATTGGAGGGTGGCAAATGTTGTGCCCCTGTTCAAGAAAGGGAATAGGAACAACCCTGGGAATTACAGGCCAGTTAGTCTTACTTCGGTGGTAGGCAAGTTGATGGTAAAGGTGCTGAGGGATAGGATTTCTGAGCATCTGGAAAGACACTGCTTGATTCGGGACAGTCAGCACGGTTTTGTGAGGGGTAGGTCTTGCCTCACAAGCCTGATTGAATTCTTTGAGCAGGTGACCAAGCAAGTGGATGAGGGTAAACCAGTGGATGTGGTGTACATGGATTTTAGTAAGGCATTTGATAAGGTCCCCCATGGTAGACTTATGGAGAAAGTCAGGAGGCATGGGATAGTGGGGAATGTGGCCAGTTGGATTAAGAATTGGCTAACTGATAGAAGGCAGAGAGTGGTCTTAGATGGTAAATACTCAGCCTGGAGCCCAGTTACCAGTGGCGTGCCGCAGGGATCAGTTCTGGGTCCTCTCCTGTTTGTGATTTTTATTAACGACTTGGATGAGGAAGTCGAAGGGTGGGTCGGTAAATTTGCAGATGATACAAAGGTTGGTGGAGTTGTGGATACCGAGGAGGGCTATTGTCGTCTGCAAAGGGACTTGGATAGGTTGCAGTGCTGGGCTGAAAAGTGGCAGATGGAGTTTAACCCTGAAAAGTGTGAGGTCGTCCATTTTGGAAGGACAAACACGAATGCAAAATACTGGGTTAACGGTAGGGTTCTTGGGCATGTGGAGGAGCAGAGAGACCTTGGGGTCTATGTGCATAGATCGTTGAAAGTTGCAACTCAAGTGGATAGGGCTGTGAAGAAGGCATATGGGGTGTTAGCGTTCATTAGCAGAGGGATTGAATTTAAGAGCCGTGAGGTGATGATGCAGCTGTACAGGACCTTGGTAAGGCCTCATTTGGAGTACTGTGTGCAGTTCTGGTCGCCTCATTTTAGGAAGGATGTGGAAGCCTTGGAGAGGGTGCAGAGGAGATTTACCAGGATGTTGCCTGGAATGGAGAATAAGTCTTACGAGGAAAGGCTGAACATTCTAGGCCTCTTCTCATTAGAACGGAGAAGGATGAGGGGTGACATGATAGAGGTTTATAAGATGATCAGGGGAATAGATAGGGTAGACAGTCAGAAACTTTTTCCCCGGGTGGAGCAAAGCGTTACAAGGGGTCATAAATTTAAGGTGAAGGGTGGGAGATATAAGGGGGATGTCAGGGGAAGGTTCTTTACCCAGAGAGTGGTCGGGGCATGGAATGCCTTGCCTGGGGAAGTTGTTGAGTCAGAAACTTTAGGGACTTTCAAACGGCTTTTAGATAGGTATATGGATAAAGGAGAATGATGGGGTATAGATTAAATTGTCCTTGACAGAGGACAAAGGATCGGCACAACGTCGTGGGCCGAAGGGCCTGTTCTGTGCTGTATTTTTCTATGTTCTCTATGTTCTATAACTTTTCACTGTGCAGGTTGCCCTCGGCCTTGTTTTTAAACGTGTGCATATTCAATGTGCAGACATCCGTATTTTTTGCAACCATATTTTTTGCAACCTTGGTCATTTGGTTGACCTCGGGATGAGCTTACAACCACAAGCCTGCGCCATCTCAATGACCCATTCCTCGTCCCCCGTTTCTCCTCAAATGCCGCTGAAAACTCATCAGTGTCTTTGCCAGCTCCAGATTTGAATGTTCAAACACACTCCTGGCCGACCTCTCACATTCTACACTCGTATTGTTTCCTCTATTTATTTGGAGGAATCATACTCACTGTGTCCGCTGTCAGAACCAGCTGCTGCCCACGTTCGCTAAAGCTCATGAATGCTAACCAGGGAGGAAATCTGATCACAAAGCCAGGAGCCAATCAAACAGCAGCCAGCACAAGTTACCCCAACTTCCAGTAAGTCAGGGTCACATGACCAGGCTCTGCCCCTGGTCAATCCCACCATCCCTGTCTCCGACTCCAGTTTTTGTCTATCCACGACCAAATCAGGAGCACAGCCTAAACAACAGGTATCCCGAATGCCACAGCTCAAATCCTGACCAGGAATAAGACCCCAATCCCTGTCCAGTACCGTTCCACCAAATTCCCCTTGTCCTCATTGCTATACTGAAATAATTTGAAGAATAGTGAACGACCATATCAATCATGTTGTAGATGACACCCTGTCAATCACAACAATCTGCCAAGATATAAATCCTTGTGAACTTACTCCACTCCTCCCTTGTCATCTGCTGTCAAACAGTATTTGTTATGCACCACTGTTTCTGCTGCGCCGTCACCAAGTGTTTCCCAATAAACTGTACCCAGGGCATCGGAAATTCCAGCACACCATCATTTCAACTCTCTTCTTGTCTTCAAAACTCGCCTGGAAGTCGACATCTCTCACTACGTGCTCAACAATTTCGCACTCTCTCTATTGTTCCACTTGCTCTTGATGTCACGCTGTTTTAACCTGCTCTATTCTGTCTTCTGAGATTTCTATTTGGATGTGTGCAGCACTTTGTTAATGTAAATTGTAATGGTTATGGTCGGCGACCATTTCGCTGCAGGTCACCAGCACCCCATACTGTTCGGTCTGGGTTCACCCACTTCTTTCCTCATTGCAGTGGAATGCATGCTGCAAAGTGCATCCGGAAAGGAGGAGAGGAACCATCACAAGTCGAGTGATACTGGTGATCTGTCCTATAACTGCAGGAGCCTGTTTAGATTGGAGGATCTGTGCAATGGGATTTGTGTCTCTTTTTTTTCCAATATATTTTAGCACTAATATCATTTGACACAATTACTTTAATATTATTGCCATGCCCAGTAGAGCCATGTCAAATTCATATCTTTTAAAATAGAATTTCACTGAGTGTGTAGCATTTTGTAACTGACCTTTCTTTTAAAGTGGAACAAACGAGCCGCAAATGATGGCCACCAAAGGTCATCTGACCTGATCAGTGAATTTTTAAACAGCCACACTGTCTCGCAAGGACAATATGATACATTCCAGATTAAGAAGTGGCGACTCCACGTATCCTGAGACAATCCAAAAGGCAATCCTGAACTGAATGGGTCTTTCTGAAACAAAGACCGTAATCAAGCAATAAGCCAGATAATAAATAATATGCCTAATTCCAACATCATGTTTGGGAAAGGGAAATGTGATAATGCACATAGTAAGGTCGCCATATTGGTTTCTTCTTATTCTTTAAATGCTGTCTGAAGAAAGACACGACAGCAACAGCAGAAAGGGCAGCAAAATTTATGCCTTAATAATTGGAGACTGTAACATGGTGAGGATTCCAAGCCTGTTCCATTTCGAGTCCGCATGTACTGTAAACTGACCACGTGGTAACGAGACGACAAGCAACCAAGTTTGCGGCCTGCAGAAATTCTATCCCTTTAATAGAATCTTTAAAGCCACTTCAGCACCTGAATCTGGCTGTTGAAATTAGCGAAGCTACACTTCAGGAGTGAAGACGTATTTTTCATAAGGTCTGCAACATGTCTTTTCGAGAATGAGCCATGTGAATTATGAAGTATTATTTTGCTTCTAAGCTGTAAAAGTTCACTATTCTTTTCAACTGTACTTTCCTTAAGTGTGTTTCTGTGTGTCGCTATGTGAGTGAGTGCCGCAGCGTTAGATGTCGGGGTGAGAGTTGAATCAACAGTTCAGAGGTTGTGCATTCATGCAATGCGGGACATGTGAAGAGCAGTTCTGTTCTACAAACGGAGCTGAAACGCTCACATGTGGCTTGTATATTCGAACAGGAATCACAAGAAAAATAATAATGTACAATGGACACATTGATGGACTGCGAACAAAATGCTGCGAATGAGCCAATGTTGCAAATGATTTGTCAATTGAGTATGTATAGCTGTATGCTCTAACTGTGATTAAGAGCAGCTGATACTAATTGTGGAAAGAGCAGAGTACACATGGAGCACTGTGAATAAACCGATGTGGAAGAAAGACCGGCTCCTGCTTTGTCCTTTGGCATGTTTACCAAATTAACAGAATGGTCCTGCATTTTGCGCCTTCCCAGGATCTGATCTTGTAATTGGGATGTTTTATGCTCCTTCGTTGATCTCTGTCAGGGCGTGGGATTTACCTGGTTTCAGGCCTGTGCAGGGCAGGTGAACGAAATATTCTATGAGGCTGTCAGTCACGCCCTCAGGGTAATTCAAACCAACACGGAACTTCCTCACCACAAAGTAAAAATCTGCAATAATTGCAATTTATGTGAAGGAGAGGCAGAAGGAGGTGGACATGCTTTTGTTGGTAGATTTGCCTTGTAGATTTGTGGGGGTTTGTTGAATGTCAAGTTAGTAAGTGTAGAACTGATCCATCCTGATATTGTGAGAAATGGAACATGCAATCACGTAAATATTTGGGAACAAAATGTAAAATTAGGGTGTCAGGGAGAAATCGATCTTCCCAACAATGGAAACGAAATTATTGAAACAGGCAAATGCTTGTATTTACAAAGGATTGAATCTGATTTACCAGAGAGTCCGTGTGTTTGATTCCTGCTTGACATGAATGTGAAATCTGTGGCAGCTTTGCCTTTATGGACAACTGGAATAGACCTCGGGATTAAAGGTTTCTTGTTCCTGTGTTTAGCTAACCCAGAAGATACAATGAATTCCTCGGGCTGGAGTTGTATTACTTACTTTCCGTGGAACACCTTCAACCTGTTGTCAATCACATTCAGAACTCTGAGCCAGAGCTGTGCTGATAACATCTTCCTCCATCACCTCCCAACTGGACCCTCAAGCTACAGATCCATATACAAGAAGGTAACGATAGGCCTCCCATTACCCCGACCCTGCACCACCGCATTTCCCACTGTTACTACGACGTCCCGCCATGTGGTGGGAAGAGACGGTCCATCTAATACCCCAAAGTAAGGTTTGCAAGCCCAATGGTTCGATGGATAGCAGCATAACTCTCCATATTGTGTACTCCCCTTGACAACATCTGACGAAGCATTAACGGGGAATAAAAGAGCTTGTATCAGATCCAATGACCCCTCCGCCTGTCCATATATGATACAACCCTGCGAATTGTCCTCGTATTTAGTTTAGTTTTAGCTTAGTTTAGAGATACAGCACTGAAACAGGCCCTTCGGCCCACCGAGTCTGTGCCGACCATCAACCACCCATTTATACTAATCCTACTCGAATTCCATATACCTGTCACATCCCCACCTGTCCCTATACTTCCCTACCACCTACCTATATTGGGGGCAATTGCTAATGGCCAAGTTACCGATCAACCTGCAAGTCTTTGGCATGGGGGAGGAAACCAGAGCACCCGGAGGAAATCCACGCAGACATAGGTAGAACTTGCAAACTCCACACAGGCAGTACCCAGGATTGAACCCGGGTCGCTGGAGCTGTGAGGCTGCGGTGCTAACCACTGCACCACTGTGCCGCCCACCTGATTATTACAATGTATCTATTCGAAATTAGCAAAGCCAATCAAGAAGCTCGTGCTTGCTTCAACAAATAAATCAACGACAGTTTATACTTCCTCCATCTACCCTATAATTTGCCTCTTGCAATTATTCGGTCAAACACTGAGGCCAGGATGAGATGAAGTCTACTCTGGTTGAATGGTGGACAAATTGAACCTTTCTTCCTTCACTCACGCAAAAGCACATCACATTTTTTGCATTGTTTGCATCCGGCTTGTGCTGATAAAAGGAAGCTAAAAATAGCATCACACATTTTCCAGGAAATGGCCATGTCCAACAAGAGAGAATATAACCACCACCCCTTGATATTCATCATCGTGGTCACTCCCGAGTTGCCACATTATCAATATCATAGGCGTTGCCATTGATCATAACTGGGCCAGACAAATAAATGTTGTTGCTCCAAGAGAAGATCAGACGCTGGGATTTATGCAGCAAATAACTCCTCCACTGACATTTACATCGCAATCTACAAGGCATAAGTCAGGAATAATGGAATGCACTCCACTTTCCTGGATCTGTGCCACCACCAAAAACACTCAAGCGCCTCAGCAAGATCCAAGCAAAGGGGTTTGCTTGATGTACATCTGATGCACCATACGAACACTTAACTGCTTCCACCACCAGCACACAGTGGCTGCTGTGTGTACCATATACAATATCACACCGCAGGAAGTTACTAAAATGTCTTTGACAGCTCCTTTCAAGCATGAGACCTCTAACACCTAAAAGGATAAAGGAGGCAGATGCATGGAAACATGAACACCTGAAGGTTCCCTCCATGCCACAGACATCCTGAGTCGGAACGACATCGCCATTTCTTCATTGTCTTCATTTTCTTCATTATGTGTCAAAATCCTGTAACTTCCTTTTTAATAGCACTGCGGGTGTACCGAAAGCTGATGGAGTCCAGCGTTTCAAGAAAGCGGCTCCCCACCTCGTTTCCAAGGAAAACAAAAGATGGATAACAAATCCCAGCCTCGCCAGCAATACCCACATCCAAGGAGCAAGAAGGAACACTCTTCACCTTGCTAACTCAGTCTAATGTACCGTTGTGGTACATTGGTGCCCTGCCCGGCCCTGAGCTCAGCACATTCTCCACCATTTATGAATAAGCGGTCTCTCAATTAAAATCGTGATGAGGAGGAATTGCTTCTCTTGAAAGTTCCATCGCATTTGGAATTCATTTTCCCAGAAGTCAGTGGAGTCTGGGCCATTCAAGATATTCAAGGCTGGTTTAGACTGACTTTTCATTTGAGAGGGAGTGAAGATTTACTGTTCTCTGACGGGAAATTGGAATTACAGCCATGGTCAGGTCAGCCATTATGGTATTGAATGCAGAACATGATCTATGGGCTGAATGACCTACTCCCACTTTTATTCCTAAAGACTGTATCTTCATAGGTGAAAGGGAAACTGTTGCATCTCTTGCACTTGCATAAAAAGGAGCTGCGGGCAAGCATACGACAGCTTGGGTGTGATTGAAGAGTGAATGCAGATATTTTGTTCGCGATTTTAGTTGGACATGGTGGAAATGGAGGAGGATGATGTGTTGAAGGTGGAGGAAGTTGGTATGGAAAGTGAGAATAAGTGAATTAATATCATGGTTCTAGAAGGTAGGGAAGCGGTGAGGACAGTCACTCGGGTGATGGAACAGGTACAGCTGAGGCCTCTGCAAAATTAATGTGAGGAATGCACGGTTAATGTGAAATGAAGAGGCTACAGAAGCTCTCGTATGGAAGATGGCATCGTTGGGATAAACAGAAGGATGAGGAAACTGCGAGAACGGAAGCTATTATTTATGCAAAGTGGAGTTGGAGGAAGTGTGGTCAAGATAACTGTGGAAGTTGGCGGATTATAGTAAATATTTATGCAGTATCCGTCCACTGAAAATGAGAGAGGGAATTCGTGGAAGAGAAGTGAACTGTCACAGGTGGACCGTTTTCAGGCGAAAGAGGTACAGATTTAAATTCCATTATGATTAAAGTTTCAAACTCAATGTGAAAGAAGGGTTTGACACAAAAACAATCATCGATGTATCAGATAAAGAGATTGAAAAGGGAAACAGAGGAGCTTGGACTGTGTGAGGGACAGAACGATATTGACATTCCTACCATTGTGTCCAGTTCTAGGCACCGAACTTTGAGGAACAATGTGTAGTCTTCACAGCGGGTGTCGAAAATGTTCAAAGAGAAAATCCCAGGGCTAACAGATATTTTATGCCGATAGATTAGAAAATCGGGTTGTTCTCCTTAAAGAGGAAATTGAGAGAAAGCTTGATAGAGTTTTTCCAAACCATGGCGGTTTAAACGGAGTAGACACAGAGAAATTGCTCTCATTGGCAGAAGTGCCGAAAACCGAAGGACACAGGTTGTACGGATTGGCAATAGAATTCATGGCGACATGAGGGAAACGTATTTCTACACAGCACGTGTTTAGGATATGAAATGAAGTGGCCGAGAGAGTGGTGAAGACAGATTCAATCAGAAGTGAATTGAATAAACAACTGAAGAGAAAAACAATGCAGGTCAGTGATGAGGAGATGTGGGAGTGAGATTAGCTGAGCTTCCCGTGCAGAGAGCTGACACGGACAAGACAGACCAAATGGCCAACTGCTGTATTGCAACCATTCCATGTTCCTTTTTGTTTGAATATATGAATTGTTGAACGGAATTGCACAGATAAAGAGAGCATCCAAAGTATAGACGAACATCCGTTACAGGCTTCTCTGACGTTAGGAACTTAAGTTCTGAACAGTCGTGCAGAATGAAGGCAATCACTAAAACAACATGAGATCTAAAGATCGGGCTGAAGATTTATGTAGGACTTCCTCGATTTCTGTTTAACACAGCTTCCAGTTATGATTATTTGCTAATTGTGATCAGATTTGTCCAGTCTTGGAGGTGGGGATGGGTCCAATTCAATTTTCGTGGAAAATACATTCCATCAAGAGGGAATTAACCGAACTGTCGTCATCTGTTTGTTCAAGATTAAGAAAAACTGTTTGAACAATGTTGCAACGTCAGTATGCCCTTGGCGATCCGGGAGGCTATAAAGTTAATGCCCTGGGAATGTGTCAGCTCAGAATGTACTTCAAAGATATCACCTGCAGCACGAACAGACCGATCACTCCAAGCAGAAAATGCACCGACCAATGCAATGGGTGCGGAACATATTCTCTGTGATCCTTGCTATAATTGGTGTTCTTGGTAAGGATCTATAACCAATGAAGTTTTGTAAATCTGCGTATGAGCTGGTTTCTTCCCTTACCATGGGAATAATAATATTACATGAGATCGAACGGTTACAGTTACACAGACACACATTCAATAATTTAATTGCATCATTTTCCTGAATTATCTGTGCAGTTTTAATCTGTTGTCTCAATTGTTTCTAGCTCAAGGCACTGTGCATTGTAAAGTTATTGTATTGTGTTGAATGTTGTGTTCTGTAGAATCAGAGCTCAAAGCAGGAAAATCTCAGAGGGGAAGGATTACAGCAGTTATCTGTTCATGTAGAACTATACTGTGCGTGGACACTAACTGGAGTGGAGCACCTGACCTCAGCGTTCATGCATAACTGGGAGTCTCTGTCACTCCAGAATTGCACTGATTGTGGCTGACTAAATGGTGTGGACCACGCAAAACTAGGGACAATGTATTTCCTGGAGTATCTGTCATTATATTCAATGCAGGTCCCCATCTTACTCTTACTCTAAGTTGAGTTGTTGCCAGCACTATCAGGTGCTGATTCATTTCCTTCCCGAGCACGGCCCTGAGAGGCCTTTGGTCATGAGTGACTGCAATAATAAATAATGCTCTTCAATATTACGAGAAACACTGATGGCTATGACTTGTTATTAAACATGTTACCGATTCTACAGCACAGAAACTGGGCATTCGGCACAACTAGATCACGACTATCTTCCTTCTCTGTCTGAGCAAAGGTGGAAATATCGGATCTACGTTTTCCCTCTCTAACCCCTATATAATGTTGAAGGCCTCTATTAGTTCAACACGCATCATTCTCTTAACGTCAGAATAGAGCCACAGCATATCTTAATAACTATTAGCTCTCAGTTATGGTATTATTTTTGTGAAGAATATGTGAACCTGCTGGTTACCCTGGATATTGTTATCATGTGTAGTCCAGAAGAGTACACATTATTTATGTGTTCACCTTTATAATAGGTGATTATAAAACTTTTATTTTAATGATATTCCTGTAGAGATGAAAGCCGATGCTTTCATAAGGGTGGCATAGCGGCGCAGTGGTTAGCACCGACGCCTCACAGCTCCAGCGACCCGGGTTCAATTCTGGGTACTGCCTGTGTGGAGTCTGCAAGTTCTCTCTGTGTCTGCGTGGGTTTCCTCTGGGTGCTCCTGTTTCCTCCCACATGCCAAAGACTTGCAGGTTGATAGGTTAATTGGCCATTACAAACTGCCCCTAGTATAGGTAGGTGGCAGGGAAATATAGGGACAGGTGGGGATGTGGTAGGAATGTAGGATTAGTATAAATGGGTGGTTGATGGTCGGCACAGACTCGGTGGACTGAAGGGCCTGTTTCAGTGCTGTATCTGTAAACTCTAAACTAATCGAAACTGTGATCACATTTGCATTGACTCAGTAAATTCCCTTTTTAACATAACTCATTTATACATCAGAGGGAGTGGTCCAAGACGTATGTGTGCCTCCAATCCGAGGGACTGGTTCGAGTAAGGGAGGAATTTCTTCGACCCCAGGGAGTGATTCGAGTCCGGGATGGGTTCTACAGTGGCAGTGGTTCGGGACCGTGTGCAGGTCTCCAATCTACCCTTTTTTAGCTCCTCATTGCGATGTTTAACTTGCTGGCCAGCATTCGCTGAGCGGGGTGCCGGACCTCCCCGTCCAGGATTTGTTAAATCTGGAACTGCCGAGGTTGAGAAGCGGAGAATATTTTTCAGTAATTTACAACCAATTTTCCCTTCTCTCCTTTCAGTTAATTTAGTGACAATTGTGATCCTGTCGAAGGGAAATTGCGGACTCTCCAGCTGCACCACCCGCTACATGGTGGCCATGTCAACGGCAGATCTACTGGTTATTATCGCTGACATCATACTCCGGAAAATGAATGATTATTATTTCCCATTAAATTTCCTGGACCTCACCTCTGTGTGTCGCTCTCGTTATGTCCTGATCCGTGCAGCCATCGACTGTTCCGTCTGGTTCACCATCGCTTTCACATTTGATCGATTTGTCGCCATTTGTTGCCAGAAGCTGAAATCAAAATATTGCACGAAGAAAACTGCGAATGTGGTTCTAACAACAACCAGCATTCTGCTCTGTCTAAAAAATATTCCCACCTACTTAAGATATAAACCGAGACGGGTAATCGACAATGTCGAATGGCACTGCTCGAATAAGCCAAGCTATTTTACTGACCCTCGATGGATTGGATTTAGAATGTTTGAAAAAGCTTTAACACCATTATTTCCATTCATTTTAATTCTGTTGCTGAACGCTCTGACTATAAGACACATTTTAGTGACCAGTCGAGTTCGTCAGAGACTGAGGGGTCAGAGCAAGAAAGATCATCACAGTGACTCTGAAATGGAGAGAAGAAGGAATTCTATGATTTTACTCTTCACCATATCTGGCAGTTTCATATTTCTGTGGTTGCTTTATATGTTGTATATTTTTGGTATTGGTGATTTCTTGGATTATGATTCTTACGATATTTTTGCAAAAGTTGCATATATGCTGCGGAATTTAAATTGCTGTACAAACACATTTATTTATGTGGTCACTCAGTCCGAGTTCAGAGAGCAGTTAAAGAGTGTGGTGAAATATGCAGTTACATCAATTATTAAATTAATTAATAAACAAAGGAACTGAGACCATCTTAAAGATTCAGTGGTTACTGGCCAAGAGGTAACTGCTGGAGATCCAGAAGAGAATGGCCTGTAGGAGTAAAGACAAACAATAGAGCTGTCAGTGACGGGAAGAGGAGGGTCGAGACCAAGAGGATCGGATGTAAATTAGCAGAGATCAAAAAAGATAATGAGCAGTGAGCAAAGGGAAAGAGAGGACCTTCGTTAAGGGGTCAGACGGAGAGTGATTGCGCTCCCTAAAGGAACTGCTGTGAAAGAGGCTTGAAATGGATATGATACCTATCATTAAACAAGAACCATGTAGTTTTAATAAGTATGCTGACTGACTTGAACAATTAAATATATCTGCAGAAGAAAACATTTATATTTAAAAACAAAATCTTTCCTGATATTTCACGAGACACATTTATTCTTAATTGCTTTGGCACCCTGGGAATTTTGAGGTGAATTGTTTATGATAGTTGACATTGTTGATGAGAAGATGAAACGTTGCTTGTACAACTGCTTTGTATCTACAAGGATGTAATATTTGTTCACACAATGAAATGTTAACTCTAGGAGCCTAGAAAATAAGAGATGGACATGCTTTTAGCGTACACCACTCTAATTACAGAGGTGCAGTAACAGCAGATGAAACTCACGTTAAATTAATGGAAGAGGTAATTCAAAGGATTTCATAATATGGAATCGGAATCCCATAAGTTGGAAACTCAGAGTTTTTGCTCGCACAGTTTACAATGGTGTCTGTGGTGCAATTATTCTGAAACACAGCTCAACGTATTGTCAATTCAGAGACAGGAGAACAAAGCGAGCACCTGTGCTGACAACATTCAAGGAATCCTGGCCTTGAAGGATAAGAAACTTCCATGTTGTCTTCAGTGCTTTTTTTGTTCAGTATTTATAACATCTTGTTTCATAAATTATACTGGATTCATAAGTAGCCGTTATTTGTAACTTGTTAGGTCAGGCACAACTGAGGACCCGATTGTAATAAATTGAAAATTCAGAACTGAGAATTTTTCAATAAAAGTGTTTTCAGCCTCAAAACCCCAAATCATACAACAGTGTAACTTGGGGCCAGACGTTGAAAAAGGCTAAAACGAAATGATTGGTTGTGAAGTTGAGTGGAATCTTGCTCTGATTAGTCTGACCAACTTTTTTTCATTCAAGGAAGGGAATTCCTAAGGAGAACAACCGGACATAGATCTACAAAACCTGTGAATGAAATGTCATTTGAATTACGATGTAAAAGATTGGTCAAAAGCATAGAACGAATATCAGCAGAAAAGAGGAATAATTTATTATTTTAAGCTTCCAAGAACCATAGAATCATAGAAACATAAAGTGTTTAAGGCACAGAAAGAGGCCGCTTTGACCCATCGTGTCTGTGCCAGCCAAAAAAGGATCCACCTATTCCAATCCCACCTTCCAACATTTAGTTCGCCCTGCAGATTATGGTAGCTGAGGTGCATATCCAGACTCCTTTTCAGTGAGTTGAGCGACTCTGCCTCAACTGCCCTTTCAGGCAGTGAGGTCCAGATCCCTACCACCCTCTGGGTGAAAAGATTTTTTCCTCATCTCCCCTCTATTTTTCTAGCAAACAGTTTAAAGCTATACCCCCTCGTCACTGACCTCTCTGCTTTGGTGAATAAATCCTTCACCTCCGCTCTATCCAGGCTCCTCAAGATTTTTACATTTCAATCAGATCTCCTCTCAGCCTTCTCTGTTCCAAGGAGAATAACCACAGTCTATCCAATCTTTCCTCTAACCTGCATTTTTCCAGTCCTGGCAACATCCTCGTAAATCTCCTTTGTACCCTCTCGAGAGCAATTACATCCTTTCTGTAATGAAGTGACTGGAACTGCACACAGTTACTCATTATGGCTTAACCAATGAGTTAGACAGTTCCAGGATAACCTCCCTGCTCTTATATAGTGCACCACAGCTAATAAAGGAAAGGATTCCATATGCCTTCTGAACCACCTCATTGATCTGTCCTGCTACCTTCAGGGATCTGTGGACATTGACTCCAAGGTCCCACAGTTCCTTTTCACTTCTCAGTATTTTCTCATTAATCATCTATTCCTTTGCCTTGTTTGACCACACTAAATACATCACCTCACACTTCTCCAAGTTGAATTCCATTTACCACTTTTTCTGACCATCTGAGCAGACCATCTATATCTTCCAGCAGCCTAAAGTTACTCACCTCGCTATCTAACACAGGGCGAATCTTCATGTCGTCCGCAAACTTACAGATCATAATCCGTACATTAACGTCCAAATCATTAATACACACCACAAAAAGAAGGGGACGCAGTACTGAGCTCTGCGGGACGCCACTGGAAAGAGCCTTCCTGTCGCTTAAACACCCGTCAACAATTACCCTTTGTTTCCTGCCACTGAACCAATTTTGTATCCACCTTGCTGCATTTCCCTGAATCTCATGTGGATTTTTATTTTTTTTAAACCAGTCTGCCATGTGCCACCTTGTCAAAAGCCTTGCTAAATTCTATGTTGACCACATCAGCTGCTCTACCCTTGTTACTGAACAAAGAACAAACAAGAACAAAGAACAGTGCAGCACAGGAACAGGCCATTCGGCCCTCCAAGCGTGCGCCGATCTTGATGCCCGCCTAAACTAACAGCTTCTGCACTTCCGGGGCCCATATCCCTCCATTCCCTTCTTGCTGCTTCAAAACATGTGATCAAGTTGGTCAAGCAAGATCTTCGCTTAACAAATCCATAATGAATATCCTTGATTAACCTGTGCCTATCTGAGTGACAGTTTATCCTGTCTCTCTGAATAGCTTCCAATATTTTGCCCCCTACTGAGGTTAGGCTGACTGGCCTGTGATTATTAAATCTATCCTTTGCTCCCATTTTAATCAGAGGTACAACGTTGGTAATTCTCCAATCCTTAAACACCGCACCCCTGTATCCAGTGAAGACCATGGTGCTGAGGACGCAGGGGATAGCATGTTTAGCGAGATGGCTGCACAGGCAGAAGAGGAATGGCTGTCCACCAGGAGGAGTCGTAGGCGCAGGCAGGTTGCACAGGAGTCCCCTGTGGCCATCCCCTGTCAAACTGATATACCACTTTGGATACTGTTGGGGGCATGGTCTCTCAGGGGAAAGCAGCAACAGCCAAGTTAGTGGCACCACGGAAGGCTCTACTGTCCAGCAGGGCAGGAAAAAGAATGGGAGAGTCATAGTGATAAGAGATTCAATTGTAAGGGGTGCAGACAGGCGTTTCTGTGGCCACAAACGAGGCTCCAGAATTGTGTGCTGCCTCCGTGGTGCTCGGGTCAAGGATGTCTCAGAGCGGATTTTTCAAGGATAAAGCATGTTGTCCTTTAAGGATTCTCCCTCATTAAAAAGTGGTTCGAATTGGTTTGAACTTGTGTTTCTTTGTCGTTTGCTTTTAAAAGAGAGGTGGGATGTCATTACATCCAGAGAATATTTGCTTCACCACTTTTAAACTAATAGAGTTAACCCTTTCTGCGAGCAACTTAACAATTTGCTGTATAGCATTTTTTGTGAAATATAAATAGGATTTTGTGATAATTACTGTTTCTAAATTGCAACAGATATCTGGATTGAATGAATTAATCTGGCTCCAAGCCGAATGGACCTTTTGTTCTTTGTTTCTCGTAATAAGGGGACAACATGGTCACAGAGATTAATCAACTACAGCACTCCAAGACTTTTGCAACATTTATGACAGCATGGTGATATCTTGATCTGAAGGCTTGGCCTTATTTATTTTAAAAAAGTTCAGGAATTGTCATTAATTCATTCATACATTTGTTTCTATTTATTATCTTTCTAGAGACAGTCTTTGTAATTATTTGCAGACAGTTCCATAACAACTGTAGACATTAGTGTCTCTGATGAATTCATCTGAAGCCACGAAACATGGAAATAATTGTTTATGACATTTAAATCAATAATAAATAAATTAACATGAGTTGCTATTCCAAGCACTCAAATGAAAATCACCCTGAGTTTAAATGGATGCAAACTTACATAATTTTCAAAAATGTTAATGGAAATACCGTCTAGGCGGTTGCTGAATATTAAGGAAAAACATTTTTTTTAAGATAAATAAATGGAAGATATTGTCAACTGATGACACCATTATTTGAATTTGGGAAACTTAGATTTTAAAAACATCAGTATAATTCGGTGCATTTCCTATCAACAGTAAAGGGGTGTCTGAGGCAAATAATAAGCCAGCGTGCATAATCTGCTGTTTTAATTGTATGTACTGACATGATAATAGGTTAGGAATTAACAGCTCACCTGTGAAAGGATAATAACTGTCATCGAGTGAGGTGATCAGCAGGTGGGGTGTCAGTTTTCAATCTGAGGACTGTCAATGAAGTTTTAACAGATAATAACATTCTTCAGCATCAGTAGTCACTTGGGGTTATGATATTTTAGAAGGTAAGAAAATGTAACATTTGTGCAGATCGCACCACTCATGAGCTAGAGAATAGAAAGAGTGGTCAACAACAATAATCAGATTAAGGAGGAGGCAGATTTTGTCCTGTGCGGAATTTGAGTTTCTTGCGACGTATTTTAAAATGACTAACGTTACTTAATCCTCATAATAATTAATGAGTGGACTCATTAAGAAAGGAATTAGCCAATTTCATAGTTTGGGAATAATAACATGATTGTAACGTTTCCTTGGATTCATAATTAAACATACATCTGCAATATAAATGTGCAAAGGTGGGGTAAAATCAGTTCAGCAGCATTTATCTTTAAATAGGCAACAATTTTGTCGCAACTAGCAATAGTTCCTTTGAGTTGCAAGAGAATCCAGTTACTGTTTTAACCTGACGTATATCAAGCAAATAGGAGAGAAAATATTTGAGTATGGCCGCGGGGATTTAAAAATGCAACAACAGCTGAGGCAAAGGCAGAGGAATGATTATTGGAGGAATCAAATGAATAGACAAACAAAATATGGTAAGGCCTGGAATCAAGTGGAATGTTGATTCTTGAACCAAAATAAAACACATTTTAAATATTGTATTGGATAATAATGTTTCTTCAATGCTCAACAGTTGGTGAGTAACAGTTGTTAGAGAATAACTTCAAATAGATGGGTTCGTAAGTAAAGGTAAAGGAAAAGGTCTACAGTTTTTTTAATATAGTAGGTCGGTTTTTTTTAGGGAATCAAGGTCCATCGAGTAAATATTCTAATTTTTGGGTAATTTAAGGGTATAAATTAAGACTAAGTCTTGGCAATGTAGCTCGGCAGCCTGGAGTGCTCCTCCTGTGCAATGTGAGAAATCAGGGACACTTCCATTGCCCAGGGTGAACACGTGTGCTGCAAGTGTCTCCAGCTGCAGCTACTGGAAATCTGCGTTTCGGATCTGGAGCGGCTGCTGGGGACACTGTGGAGCATCCGCGAGGCTGAGATCATCGTGGACAGCACGTACGGGGAGGTGGTCACACTGCAGGCAAAGACTTCTCACCCAGAAAGGGAATGGGTGACCGCCAGGCAGGGTAGAAGAACTAGTCAGGTAGTGCAGGAGTCCCCTTGGTCCATCTCCATATCTAACAGATGTCCCACTTTGGATACTGTTGGAGGAGATAACATCTCAGGGGAAAGAGGCAAGAGCCAGGTCTATGGCAGCATGGGTGGCTCAGCTGCACAGGAATGGAGGAAAAGGAGTAGGAGAACTATAGTGATAGGGGATTCTATCGTAAGGGGTACAGTCAGTCGTTTATGTGGCCACAAACGTGACTCCAGGATGGTATGTTGCCTGCCTTGTGCTAGCGTCAAGGATGTCATGGAACGGCTGCAGGAAATTCTGAAGGGGAAGGGTGAACAGTCAAAGGTCGTGGTACACATTGGTACCAACGAAATAGGTAGAAAGAGGGATGAGGTCCTGCAACAAGTATTTAGGCTACTACGTAGCAGATTAAAAAAAAGAAACTCAAACGTTCTAATCTCTGGATTACTCCCAGTGCCACGTGCAAGTGAGTATAGGAATAAGAAGATAAAGCAGATGAATGCATGGCAAGAGGGAGGGCTTTAGTTTCCTCAATCACTGGGTCTGTTTCTGGCAAAAGTGGGACCTCGACAAGTTCAGGTAGCACCTGTACCGGAATGGGACCAACTTCCTTGCTGGGAGGTTTGCTATTGGTTTTTGTGGTGGTGGTGGTGGTGATGGGGGCGGGGGGAGGGGGTGGTGTGGTGGCGGTGTTGGTTAAACTAATTTGGCAGTTGAATGGGATACAGAGTGGAAGTACAGTAAGGGGTGATGCACAGTCAAATATAGTAGAGAAAATGAATCAGACTGGATGGCACAGCAAATATAGACCTGGTTATCACAAGTGAAAAAGACAAGGCTGGATTGCATCTATTTAAATACAAGGAGTCTGACTAGTAAGGCAGATGAATTGAGGGCGTTAATTAACACATGAGAATATGGTATTATTGCTGTCTCAGAGACATGGTTAAGGGAGGGCCAGGACTAGGAGCTCAATATTCCAGGGTATAGAATCTTCAGGCATGATACATGAGGGAATAAAAGAAGAGTTTGCATTGCACACTTGATCAAGGCGTCAATTACTGCGGTAAGGAGGGATGATATCTTAGAAGGTTCCTCAAATAAGGCCATGTGGGTAGAACTTAAAAATGAAAAGGGGGCAATCACCTGGCTGGGAGTGTACTACAGATCTCCAAATAAACAGGGAGAGACAGAGGAGCAGATATGTAGGCAAATCTCAGAGAGGAGTGAAATAATAGAGTAATAATAGGAGGGGATTTCAAATTCCCCAATATCAAATGGGATAGTCTTAGTGCAAAGGCTCAAAGTGGGTCGAATACTTAAAATGCATACAGGAGAGCTTGTTGTGCCAGTACGAAGAAAGTCCTCCAAGACATGGGGCAGTGCTGGACCTAATCTTTGGCAATGAGGCCGAACAAGTGGTAGAAGTATCGGTGGGGGAGTATTTCAGGGATAGTGACCTTAACTCTGCAAGATTTAAGGTAGTTATGGAAAAAGACAAAGATGGACTGGAAATAAAGGTACTGAATTGGGGAAAGGACGATTTCAATCCGATAAAACAGCACCTGGCCAAAGGGGACTGGGAGCAGCTACTTGTAGGAAATCCTACATCAGACTAGTGGGATTCATTCAAAGAGGAAATAGTGAGAGTTCAGAGCCAACATGTTTCCGTTAAGGTGAAGGGTTGGAGCAAAGTTCCAGGGAACCCTGGATGTGAAGGGATATAGAGGAATGGATAAGGAAATAAAATAGGTGTTGGAGAAAATCCAGATTGTGCCCAATTGTTGAACAAATTCTCCGGACTCAGACGTTGAGAACAAACACTTTATTGCATGATATCATGGGAAGCACACCTTTCCTAAAGGCGGTCGAGTGCTACTCCCAAGAGCTACAGATCGCCGATGACTTATATAGTATAACAGAGGCAGAGCAGACTGTTTCTCAATCACACATAAAACCACAAGATAACCACAGGACTGCCTACGAGACTATACACCATGCACAGTCCGAGGTCAACTCCGCATAAGGCTGCAAGTCAATGCACACTCCAGGTACCACATCCGCCCGTTGCTAACGTCTGTCTGGGTTGCACAAGCAATTTGCAAAGCAGAAGGTTGAGCAGAATATTATTTGCCCACTTCCCCACATTCGCCATGAACTCTGTCTACATCTTGTGAAAGTTGATTGTGGTTATCTGCTCTGTCTACATTTTATGACCATTGGTTAAAATTAGATACAAGCTGTGTCCTGTTTTTCTGCTTCTACAAAGTTGCATGACAATCAGCAAAGTTCAGGTACATTGTCCAACAATCCCTCCTTTTATCATACCATGATAACACAGCATCATCATGAGAAGAGGGGAGAGGTATGGGGCTTATAGTAATCATTGAAGCATAATATATTTTCCTGCCATCGCGCTTTACCAGCCGCAAGGCCAAGCTGGCAATACATGATTGATTAATCTCAGCTTAAATGTCCCCATAATATTCTGTTCTTAAAAGTCTAAAATTCTGTTCTCACAGTCCCCTCGTGACTCTTTTACAACCCAAGAATCCTTCCCTTGATCCCACCTCGGTGCCTTTAATGGTCTATTTGTCGAGAAACAGCCTTCAACACCCGGAGGGGTCGCACTCAATACGTTGCCTGCTTATATCACAAGGGGGCAGCGGGAACTCTGTAAAGGCATAAGTTTTTCAGGGGCTTCAAATACTTGTTTACAACATAAAAGGTGGTACGCTTGTACAATTACCATCTCAGTTAAGCATCACTGTCACATAATCGATTGTATAAACATAATAAAATTTCATAAATTACATTGATCATTCATTTGCTCACTTTAAGAATATATAAAATGTTACACAATTACCCTTTCATGGCATAACTAATTGTCGCTCCTTTTACAGAGCAAGTTCGAACACTAATTGCTTTTCGGGTAGCTGTCCAACCTGTGTTCATACATCCTCTTGCATTGCCTAATTAATTTTCTAAATTGCCAAATTAAGTATGTCACATCTAACACCATGATACCCAGAACCACTATCAGGACATGGGAGATAATTCTAAACCAGGGGTGTATCTGCAGGTCTGACCCCCAGTTCCATAAGTCCTCCTGCCAGGTAGAATCATTAATCTCGTCAATCTCATTTTGTAGCTTCTTCGACTGTTGTTCCAGATTGCAATGGCTTCCAGCTGCTATCTCTCTTTACTCAAGCGTGTGGGCAATGGCTGAATAGTATATTCATATTATCGGAGGTAATTTGTCAAATCTTCCTTAATACTTTCTGTCACAGTTATCGCTTCTGTCTTTTGCTCATGTATCTGTACCAACTCCATCTTCCCTACTCGGGTTGGTATTTGTGGATTGAATCAAAATGTACTGTTGCTCACCAGACAAGTCCGTTTATGTCCATACTGGTATTCCTTCGCTGTGGTGGTTAAGCAATATCTCCCCTTTCCCATATAGGCCACATGGGTTCGTCCTGACAATTCTTTCCTAGCTTCCCTCATGCAATTTACAGTGGCATTAAATCCACATTTTGATTCAGCCGTTTTATATATAGGATGAGGACATATGATCACCTGGTTTTCCAGGACTACACTCAGGCAATGGACAATGTTATTCCAATTACCTCTTTTCCCAATTTCCATAACATAGAGTAAAATATCATTATATTTTATGTAATCTTTTCCCCTTATCATTTTCTCATTACCAAATACCTGTCTCAACAATTGTTATAGTAATACCCTGTACAACTCTCGGGTCTTCTCAGGGCACCAGTCAGGTATCTGGATATCTGAGAAAATCAATATTACCGGTACCAACTCAAGCCTTACATTAACATATGTAATTTTATTACTTTTTTATTATCGCAAGTCCATTTTCTGGTCCTGTAGTCAATGCAAGGCAAGGGAGACCAGTCACTTGTAGCTGTTGGGTTGTAACCTTACTTGTCGGTAATTCGGATGTGGGGTGAACCGTGGGGTTGGTGCTTCTTGTCTGTTTAATCTCACAACCTGAAATAGGAACTGTCCTTTTTTTATCTTAGAGCTTTAATATCTTGCGCTAGGGGGAGTTCGAGGATTATCTGCACTCACTTTTGTTCTGTCTCATGCTTTCCCGGTGTTATTACTATTCCCAAATAAGAAACCTTTTCCTTCATTATCGGTGACCTTTTCAGCTTAACTTTCACTCTAATCTTCTGAAGAAAGGTGGAATATCGATGGATTATTATTAAATCCCTGGGAGAGACACGTCCAGATGTACTGTTGTCCCTTGAACCTAAACACAAATTTATGTTGACACTCTTGTGCCAACTGTATGGACCAGATCTCATTACTAATGTCCAACACAGTAAACCACTGATTGGTTGTTTTCTAAAACTTTGATTGTCCTCTTAAATATCAGATAAATTTCCCTTTGAGTGCTTTAAATAACCACTCATATCAGTTACATTTTGTTTATTGATTCCAATTTCTTATGCCCAGACTTGGTTGTACTTTGTGTACTTTCAGGACAGAAATGCTTGCAACTATCTTTCCTTCTCAAGCATTTTGTCTCATTGATAAAGATGCTATGATATTTGATGTCTGAAATTAAGTTTTAAATTCTCAAAGCTGCTGGATTTCTTGTTGTGGCATCAGTTCTCATGTGCCCTTGGGACCTGCCGTCACCTGCTTAAAAGAATCCATTGTGGCTCTGCCCCTGAGCCCAATGGGTTAATTTGTCCAATTCTATCTGTCAATGTAGAAATGTAAAATTTAACAATGTCCAATATGTATAAATTTGACTCTCAGCAATGCAAAAAGCTGCAGTGAGTTAATTTCTTTGTTTGTCTCCAAGGGGGCGGAGCAAAACATTCTCAGCTAGGTCACTTTACGAAACCTTTTTATTTCTGATCGAAAAGAACTATCCATTTTAATTTTTTTCAATCCTTTTTGTATCCTTAGGGTTTTAAAAAAAACAACAAAATCATGTGTAACATTTTCAACTTCAAAGGAAAGCATCTCCTTCAGGAAAGACAGCATTTTAAAATTAAACTCCAATTGTTTCCAAGCTTTTTTTTTAGTATCTTTTGTAAGAGGTTCCTATTCCAAGGATTTTTACAACAAAGATGATTCCAATTCCAATTCACTGCAATAATATTTAAAAATCAAAACTGCCGATGTTATATGAATTCTTTACGCAGAGGGTGGTGGGGTGCATGGAACGCATTGCCAGCGGAGGTGGTAGACGCGGGCACGATAGCATCTTTTAAGATGTATCTGGACAGATACATGAATGGGCAGGAAGTACAGAGATACAGACCCTTAGATAATAGGCGACAGGCAGATAGAGGATTTGGATCGGCGTAGGCTTGGTGGGCCGAAGGGCCTGTTCCTGTGCTGTAATTTTCTTTGTTCTTTGTTCTTTGTTCTTTGAGTGAGTCTTCTGTCTGGAACTTAAGACTCCTCCAAAACATGACATAATAAACTTGAAAGTTCATTGTTGCAACAAATGAAATTTCCAGTTCTTCAACTTAAACAGGTCAATTAACCTAACCAGTATTAATTCAATTCAGACTTATTAACTTATAATGCTTACCAACTACACACAACAGAACAGAATAGCACGTGCTTATTTTAAAAGATTAGTAAATTACGTCATTTTCTTGCTCTTTCTTCAGGCGCCTTTTCAAATGACTGTAATAAAACCAAAAACTAAAGTAAAAGTTATTTAACATTCTTACAACAAAAGATTTAACACCAGGTCCTTACACAAACTTTAATCTTTCCCATTATCTCCTTTTCTATCCTTTCTTTCCCTTAAAACAATATAACAGTCAGTAAAACACGTCTTCAAATTTAGACTCCAAAAACTAGAACAGATTTTAAACTGGAACTCCAATTAAAGCAGGAGTTGTATACTTCAAATTGGATTTCTGCCAGACATCTTCAAACCTTCAAGGCTGAAGCTTATCTCTTAGAAAATTGTTCATTGCCTTTTCACAGTTGCAAAACTAATTAAAATTAAAACTTTAACTTTAAATATAATTCAATTTTATATCCCATTCCTGGGTGCACTATCTTAAATCGAAATGAACACACTCAACAATCCCTGTTCACACTCACTCATTTCCAAAGAACTTAATAGAATTCAATTTTCAACATTAAAGCCAGACAACAAAGAGTTAACGACAGTCAGTTGTGCAGAACACAAGTTGTAAAGAACACAAGTTGTACAGAACACAAGTTGTACATCCGAGATATTCAATTCATTTGTGGAAGCTTCCGACATTCTCACAGTCGAATCGAAGACACAGTTACTTGTTTTTACTCGAAAACATACATATCTTTAAAACATGTATTTACCATGGCGCTTTTGCGTCTCCTTCGATGGGGCAAACGGACGTGGGTCGCCTTTCTCCAGAGGACATGGTTTACTTGTCCCCGGGGGAAACCCTTCCTTCTTGGAAGCTGTTGAGTCCATTCTTACTTCTTCTTTCTCAAAACCTTCTAATTTTACGAGTTCTTTCTATGGAGTAAACAACATTAACACAAACAAAAGACGAACCACACACAAGGAGACGAACAGGCGCAGTTAATGTTAAATTCTCAAGGTCAGCTAACCGGATCACCCCTGGCTCCTCAGGTCAACGATATTTTCGTTCTCCAACTCTTGTCACCCGCGTCTTTCTCGAGGTGCAGATCAGCGGGTGTACTCAGGAGCCCCGAAAACGTGCCTGTTGGGTCAATTTGGTAATTTAGTTACAGCCCCAGGCATCTCCCTCCCATATCTTGTCACCGTATTTTACTCACTTCCCATTTGTGAGATTTACCTTCGTATACTCAACGGGATCAGGAATTCGGCCCAGCCGACTATGCCAGATTTCTAAATTTACTGGAGTTTCCACTGATCTCCTTTTTCAACTTCCCTTCGCGGAATTACACACTTCCCATGTGTGAGATTTAACTTACTCAATTTTAGGCCTTTTCTGATCAGGTTTCAGCCAATTCTTCCTTGACCCCTCTAGTCCCCCTCTCCCAGTTATCAGGCCTTCACGTGGGGCACAGTCGCCCTCTTACTTCCGGCTCAGGCTGGGTGATTGAGACATTAGGGTCGCAGAAAAGTTGACTTACCTCTGATCCTGTCAATTAGTTTTTTCACTAGGTTCTTTTGGATCCCGTGAACTCAGGGATCCTGCCGACTACGCCAAATCTGTTGGAGAAAATCCAGATTGTGCCAAATTTAGTTTAGTTTAGAGATACAGCACTGAAACCGGCCTTTCGGCCTACCGAGTCTGTGCCGACCATCAACCACCCAAATATACTAATCCTACACTAATTCCATATTCCTAACACATCCCCACCTGTCCTTCTATTTCCCTACCACCTACCTATACTTGGGGCAATTTATAATGGCTAATTAACCTATCAACCTGCAAGTCTTTGGCATGTGGGAGGAAACCAGAGCACCCGGAGAAAACCCACGCAGACACAGGGAGAACTTGCAAACTACATACAGGCAGGACCCAGAATTGAACCCGGGTCACTGGAGCTGTGAGGCTGCGGTGCTAACCACTGCGCCAGTGTGCCACCCAAATTGTTGAACAAATTCTCCGGACTCAGACGTTGAGAACAAACACTTTATTGCATGATATCATGGGAAGCACACCTTTCTTAAAGGTGGTCTAGTGCTACTCCCAAGAGCTACAGATCGTCGTGGACTTATATAGTATAACAGAGGCAGAGCAGACTGTTTCTCAATCAGACATAAAACCACAAGATAACCACAGGACTGCCTACGTGACTATACACCATGCACAGTACGAGGTCAGCTTCGCATAAGGCTGCAAGTCAATGCACACTCCAGGTACCACATCCGCCCGTTGCTAACGTCTGTCTGGGTTGCCCAAGCAATTTGCAAAGCAGAAGGTTCAGCAGAATATTCTTTGCCCACTTCCCCACATTCGCCATGAACTCTGTGTACATCTTGTGACAGTTGATTGTGGTTAGCTGCCCTGTCTACATTTTATGACCATTGGTTAAAATTAGATACAAGCTGTGTCCTGTTTTCCTGCTTCTGCAAAGTTGCATGACAATTAGCAAAGTTCAGGAAAATTCTCCAACAATAGGCTTGTTGCAGATTCAGAGCTCTGAAAGCAGTAGAGGAATTGGAGGTGTGTAGAAAGTGCAGGGGGTATATTAGTTACGAAAAATTCTAGCGTCCAGTGGAATCAAAGTTGTTAAGGGACTAATTTCCACAGCTAAAGTTGTGGTCTATCAAACTGACTTGGAGCAGAGTTTTTTTTTTGGTACTGTCCCAGTTTGTGGCGAGAAAGATAAATATTTGCGTAATCCTGTGCCATGGGATATCAATACTTCAGTTTTTAAACAAATGATCGAACACTTCCAAACGAATTTATTTCCTGTGTTTACAACGATGCTGGTCCATTATCATAATCTTATGCGAATAGAGTCAGATAAACTTTAGATTATGCCGGGAATCAAAGTCAGTACAGTTTTTGCTTGTGGTAGAAACTGTGATAGTTTGACAACACGACGAATTTTTATGGTTCTGTGTTAATTTGAAGTAACATTTTAGGATTTTATCTTAACCACCTTTTAAACAGTTTTGTTTGAATATCTGATCATGAGACAATTAACGGTTAAAGCAGCTGCATGAAAGGAACTGGTCTTGCTAACTTATATTGCCCTAAAAGTGCCGAACAGTCTGGCTTCAAGCAATTGTATAGACCATTTACTTACAATAGGGTCAATCCAAGGACTCTCGGTCAGCTTAAACGAAATAAACAAAAAGGTTGAACTCAGCAGTTTTCACTTCGAGTGACGCTTTAACTTTAATCAACAACCTTGCACTTTTTAGTAGGTTTTATTTTACTAACTGCTTTGGTTTATCAACCATATCTGTGGACCGAAAAATCTATATTTAAAAATACATTGTTTCCTAATATTCTGCTGCAAGCCTGTGTTTGCATTAATATTTGTATCCGTGGGAGCAAGAGTCTTGGCGGCCTGTCAGATCGGATGTTTCGAGCAGAGAGTGTGAATAACGCCAAGATTCCCCGTTCAATCCATGCACTGCCCTGCGAGATACCATTGTCTTAAACATGTATGTAGCTTGCTACCATTTGGTTGCAATATTGAACACAAAGAGCAGGAACAGGCCCTTCGAGCTGATTTGCTACTTCAAGAATATTTTCCTGTACTATCCCCGTATTCCTTGATGTTTTCAATTGCAGAAATCTGTCGATCTCTGTCTTGAACATTCTCAACGACTTGAGCCTCCACAGCCCACTGGGGCAGAGAATACCAAAGATTTACAAACATCTAAGTGAAGAAATGCCTCCTCATCTCAGTTCTAAATGGTCTGCCTCTTATTCTGAGAATATTCCCCCTGGTTTTAGACCCCCCACCCCCCGAACCCCCCCCGCCAGTGGAGGCATCCTGCATAAATCTTCGCTGTAAAGCCGTGCAAGAATTCAGTATGTTTGAAATATATCACCAGTCATTCTTCTAAACTGCAGAGGATATTGGTCAAGTCTACTTAATCTTCCTCAAAGGACAATCCTTCCAACTCAGGAATTAGTTTGGTGAGTCTGCGTTGTAGTGCTTCTATGGCAATTATGTCTTTCCTTTGGTACGGAGAAAAAAAAATGTACACAAAGCAACAGGTGTGGCCTGAGCAAGGCTCCATATAACTGCAGTAAGACATGTTTTGTTCTCTACCCAAATCCTGTTGCAGTAAAGACAATGCCCCTTCTTAAATGCTTGCTGTACCTGTATGCTGACTTTCATTGATTCATGAACAATGACACCCAAGTCCCTTTGAAGTTCAACACTTCCCAGCCACTCACCATTTAAGAAATGCACCTCATATTTCTCTGCATAGTATTCCATCTGCTAAACTTTTAACCACTCACTAAGCCTCTGCAAAATCCCTTGAAGCATGTTTGCATCCTCATCGCAGTTCGCACTTCTGCCTAGTTTTGTGTCAGCTGCAAACTTAGAAATATTATATTTAATCACCACATCCAATTCATTAATATAGATTGTGAAAGTCTGAGACCCAAGCACCGATCCTTACCTTCCCCAGTAGTCAAATTCTACCTATGCTGCTCTCTGTTTCCTGTCCACAAAAATTCTCAATCCATACGATGTATAGCCCCAATCCGATCTGCTGTAATTTTGTTTCCAAATCTCTTGTAGAACATAGAACATAGAACAATACAGCAGAGTACAGGACCTTCGGCCCACGATGTTGTGCCGAACCTTGAACCTACTGGAACATCAAACTAACGACCTACCCTTCATTCTACTATCATCCATGTACCTATCCAAGAGTCGCTTAAATGCCCCGAATGTATCTGCTTCTACAACCACCGCTGGCAGCGCATTCCACGCACCCACCACTCTCTGTGTAAAGAACTTACCTCTGACATCTCCCCGAAAACTTCCTCCATCATGGTGATATCATGGTGATAGCCCTTTCCACCCTGGGAAAACGTCTCTGACTATCCACTCTATCTATGCCTCTCATCATCTTGTACCCCTCTATCAAGTCACCTCTCATCCTTCTTCGCTCCAATGAGAAAAGCCCTAGCTCCATCAATCTTTCTTCGTAGGACATGCCCTCCAGTCCAGGCAGCATCCTGGTAATTCTCCTCTGCACCCTCTCTAAAGCTTCCACATCCTCCGATAATGAGGCGACCAGAACTGAACACAATATTCCAAGTGTGGTCGAACCAGGGCCTTATAGAGCTGCAGCATAACCTCGCGGCTCTTGAACTCAATCCCCCTGTTAATGAAAGCCAACACACCATATGCCTTCTTAACAACCCGATCAACTTGGGTGGCAACTTTGAGCGATCTATGGACATGGGCCCCAAGATCCCTCTGTTCCTCCACACTAACAAGAATCCTGTCTTTACGCCTGTATTCTGGATTCAAATTCGACCTTCCAAAATGAATCACTTCACACTTTTTCAGGTTAACTCCATCTGCCACTTCTCAGCCCAGCTCTGCATCCTGTCAATGTCCCGTTGCAACCTACAACAGCCTTCTACACTATCCACAACTCCAGAAACCTTCGTGTCATCGGCAAACTTGCTAACCCAGCCTTCCACTTCCTCATCCAAGTCATTTATAAAAATCACAAAGAGCAGAGGTCCCAGAACAGATCCTTGTGGAACACCACTGGTCACCGAGCTCCATGATGAATACTTTCCATCTACTACCACCCTCTGACTTCCATGGGCCAGCCAATTTTGTATCCAGACAGTCAACTTTCCCTGTATCCCATGCCTCCTTACTTTCTGAATGAGCCTACCATGGGGAACCTTATCAAACGCCTTGCTAAAATCCATATACACCACATCCACTGCTCCTCCTTCATCAATGTGTTTTGTCACATCTTCAAAGAATTCAAGAAGGCTTGTGAGGCATGACCTACCCCTCACAAAGCCATGTTGACTGTCTCTAATCAAACCATGCTTTTCCAAATAATCATAAATCCCATCTCTCAGAATCCTCTCCAATAATTTGCCCACTACCGACATAAGACTGACTGGTCTATAATCCCCAGGGTTATCCCTATTCCCTTTCTTGAACAAGGGAACAACATTTGCCACCCTCCAATCATCCGGTACTACTCCAGTGGACAGTGAAGACGCAAAGAGCATCGCCAAAGGCGCAGCAATCTCTTCCCTCGCTTCCCGTAATATCCTTGGGAATATCCCGTCTGGCCGAGGGGACTTAACTGTCCTCATATCATTCAAAATTTCCAGCACATCCTCCCTCTTGACCTCAAACTGTTCGAGCATATCAGCCTGTTCCACGCTGTCCTCACAAACGATGTGCGTGACATCATCAAAAGTTTTCTGAAAATCTAAATATAACACATCCACTGGTTCCCCGTTATATATTCTGTCGGTTGCATCCCCAAAAGACCAACTGGTTTGTCATATGATGACATCACAAGTGCACAAAAGAACAAGGAATAGTTGCACACTTTGACGATACGGCCCACCGTGGCTGCTCCACCATTCAATACGATCATGGCTGATCATGGGTTTGAATTCCAGTATCCTGCCCATTCCCATACCCCATGATTCCCTGCGAGATCAAAAATCTATCTATGACAGCCTTAAATATATTCAGCATCGGAGCATCCATAACCTTCTGGGGTAGAGCATTCCAAAGATTCACAAAACTTTGACTGAAGTAATCTCTCCAATTCTCCGTCCTCAATGATTGGCCCCTTATCCTGAGACTGCCCTCGCATTCTTGATTCCAAGACCAGTGGATCAATCTCTCAGATTCTACCCTCTCGTGCCCTTTCAGCATCTTGTATCTCTCCATTAGATCCCCTCTCATGCTTCTAAACTCCACAGAATATAGACCCAATGTACTCAACCTCTCATCACAGGACAACCCACTCGTCCCAGGAACCAATTTAGAAAATCGTCGCTGAACGCCTCCAGTGCAAGTATATCGTTTGTTAAACGTGGAGACCAAAACTGCACATCGTATTCCAGGTGTGGTCTCACCAAAGCCTTGTACAATTTTCGCAAGTATTCAAAATGACTTACTCCAATCCCCTTATAATTATGGCCAACAAGACATTTGCATTCTTAATACCCTGCTGCACTGCACCTGCATGTTAACTGTGTGTGTTCCCTCTGCAAGTGTCATCATGCCTCTCTGAGAATCAAAAATTATCAGTTTCAAACATCAAAAAAAATCTGATCTTCTATTTTACGTCAACGTGAACATCTTCACACTTCCCTACATTATAATTGGATACTTTAGTTTAGATTGCCTCTCCTCCTTCTTCCTACCTGTGGACATGGATGATGTGGGCATGGTTCTTAATGAATACTTTGTGTTTGTCTTCATTAAAGAGGAGGAATGATGCAGGCATTGCAGTTAAAGAGGAGGAGTGTGAAATATTGGATGGGATAAACAGAGTGAGAGGGAAATATGAAGGTGTTTGGAAGCTTTGAAAGTGAATACATGGTCAGACGTGGATGCATTGGAATCAGTTCAGAGAAGGTTCACTGAGCAGCTTCCTGGGATGAAGGGGTTTTCCTATGAGGAATGGTTGACCAGGTTGGGCCTGTACACATTGGAGTTCAGAAGAACGAGAGGTGATCTTATTGAAACATACAAGATTCTGAGGGGCCTTTACAGGGTGGATGCTGGGAGGATGTCCACCTTGTGGGGGAGTCTAGAACTAGGGGGCACAGTTTAAAAATAGAGGATCTCCCATTTATGACAAAGATGAGGAGGATTTTTTCTTCTCTCTCAGCGGTTGGTTAGACTCTGGGATGCTCTTCCCCACAGAGCAGTGGAGGTTGGGTCATTGAATATATTGAAGGCTGAGTTAGATAGACTTATGAGCAACAAGGGTGTCAAAGGTTATGGGGGTATGGGGGAAGTGTGGCGGCGCGGGGTAGGCAGGAAAGTGGAGTTAAGGCCGCTATCAGATCAGTCATAATCTTATGGAATGGCAGAGCAAACCCAAGGGGCTGAATGGCCTACTCCTATGCCTATTTCTTATAGTCTTGTGTATAAAATGGAGGATGTTCTCGCCAGATGCGTAAAAGGAAGGGCGGGCCCACATGCATCTAGCAGCGCAAAGAGCATAGGCATAAATGGGTCAGTTGCTTGTTGGCAAGATGTAACGAATGCTGTTTCAAAGGGATCAGTGCTGGGACCTCAATTTTTTATAGTTTATACAAATGACTTTGATGAAGGGACAGAAGATATGGTCGCTAAATGTATGGATGACACAAAAATAGGTAGCAAAATAATTTGTGAACAGGTCATAAGGCGGCTACAAAGGGATATGGGTGGGGTCAGTGAGTGTACCAAGCTCAGGCAAATAGTGCATTATGTGGGAAATGTGAAATTGTCCACTTTAGCAGGAAGAATAAAACAATAAGCATATGATCTAAATGGTGAGAGATTGCAGAGCTCTGGGATGCAGAGGGATCTGGGTGTCCCAGTGCATGAATAACAAAAGGTGAGTACGCATGCACAACACATAATTCGGAAAGCAAATAGAATGTTATCATTTATTGCGAGGGGAATTGAATGCAAAAGTAGGGAGGTTATGCTTCAGTTAAACAGAGCATTGGTAAGACCACATCCTGCACAGCATTGGTCTCCTTATTTAAGGAAATTTGTAAATGCTTTGGAAACATTTCAGAGGATTGCTAAAATAAAACCTGGACTGGCTGAGTTGTCTGATGAGGAAAGACTGGACAGGCTCAGCTGGTATCTGCTCGAATTTTTAAGAGTACGACGTGACTTGATTGAAACATAAGATCCTGAGGGGTCTTGACAGGGTGGCATTACATGAGAACCAAGAACTAGCGGTCACTCTTAAATAAAAACATGGTGGTCGCCCATTTAAGGCAGAGATGAGGAGAATATATTTTTCGCTCAGAGCGTTGTAAGTCTTTGGAACTCTGTTCCTTCAAAATGTTGTGGAAGCAGAGTCTGTGAATATTTTTAAGGCAGTGGTGGATACCTTTTTGATAAGCAAGGGAATGGAAGATTATTGGGGTGGAACATAGAACATAGAACATTACAGCACAGTACAGGCCCTTCATCCCTCGATGTTGCGCCGACCTGTGAAACCATCTGACCTACACTATTCCATTTTCCTCCATATGTCGATCCAATGACCACTTAAATGCATTTAAAGTGGCGAGTCTACTACTGTTGCAGGCAGGGCATTCCACGCCCCTTCTACTCTCTGTGTAAGGAAACTACCTCTGACATCTGTCCTGTATCTATCACCCCTCAACTTAAAGCTATGTCCCCTCGTGTTTGCCATCACCATCCGAGGAAAAAGGTTCTCACTATCCACCCTGTCCAACCCTCTGATTATCTGATATGTCTCTATTAAGTCACCTCTTCTCCTTCTTCTCTCTAACGAAAACAACCTCAAGTCCCTCAGCCTTTCCTCGTAAGACCTTCCCTCCATACCAGGCAACATCCTAGTAAATCTCCTCTGCACCTTTTCCAAAGCTTCCACATCCTTCCTATAATGCGGTGACCAGAACTGCACGCAATACTCCAGGTGCGGCCGCACCAGAGTTCTGTACAGCTGCAGCATGACCTCGTGGCTCCTAAACTCGATCCACATACTAATAAAAGCTAACACACCATATGCCTTCTTAACAGCTCTATTAACCTGGGTGGAAACTTTCAGGGATTTATGTATCTGGACACCAAGATCTCTCTGCTCATCTACACGACCAAGAATCTTCCCATTAGCCCAGTATTCTGCAATCCTGTTACTCCTTCCGAAGTGAATCACCTCACACTTTTCCGCATTCAACTCCATTTGCCATCTCTCAGCCCAGCTCCGCAGCCTATCTATGTCCCTCTGCAACCTACAACATCCTTCGGCACTATCCACAACTCCACCGACCTTCGTGTCATCCGCAAATTTACTAACCCACCCTTCTACACCCTCTTCCAGGTCATTTATAAAAATGACAAACAGCAGTGGCCCGAAAACAGATCCTTGCGGTACACCACTAGAAACTATACTCCAGGATGGACATTTACCATCAACCACCACCCTCTGTCTTCTTTCAGCTCGCCAATTTCTGATCCAAAGCACTAATTCACCTTCAATCCCATACTTCTGTATTTTCTGCAATAGCCTACCGTGGGGAACTTTATCAAACGCCTTACTGAAATCCATATAGACCACAACCACGGCTTTACCCTCACCCACCTGTTTGGTCACCTTCTCAAAAAACTCAATAAGGTTTGTGAGGCACGACCTACCCTTCACAAAACCGTGCTGAGTATCTCTAATGAACTTATTCTTTTCAAGATGATTATAAATCCTAAATCTTATAACCTTTTCCAACATTTTACCCACAACCGACGTAATCTCACAGGTCTATAATTATCAGGGCTGTCTCTACTCCCCTTCTTGAACAAGGGGACAACATTTGCTATCCTCCATTCTTCCGGCACTATTCCTGTCGACAATGACGACATAAAAATCAAGGACAAAGGCTCTGCAATCTCTTCGCTGGCTTCCCAGAGAATCCTAGGATAAATCCCATCTGGCCCAGGGGACTTATCTATTTTCTACCTCCTCCTTGTGAGCCTCAATCCCATCTAGCCTAGTAGTCTGTATCTCAGTATTCTCCTCGACAACATTTTCTTTCTCCACTGTAAATACTGACGAAAAATATTCATTTAACACTTCCTCCGATTCCACACACAACTTCCCACTACTATCCTTGATTGGCCCTAAACAATCTCTCGTCATTCTTTTATTCCTGATATACCTGTAGAAAGCCTTAGGGTTTCCCTTGATCCTATCCGCCAATGACTTCTCGTGTCCTCTCCTTGCTCTTCTTATCTCTCCCTTTAGATCCTTCCTGGCTAGCTTGTAACTCTCAAGCGCCCTAACTGAGCCTTCACGTCTCATCCTAACATAAGCCTTCTTCTTCCTCTTGACAAGCTCTTCAACTTCTTTAGTAAACCACGGCTTCCTCGCTCGACAACTTCCTCCCTGCCTGACAGGTACATACTTATCAAGGACACGCAGTTGCTGCTCCTTGAATAAGCTCCACATTTCGATTGTGCCCATCCCCTGCAGTTTCCTTCCCCATCCTACGCATCCTAAATCTTGCCTAATCACATCATAATTTCCTTTCCCCCAGCTATAATTCTTGCCCTGCTGTATATGCCTATCCCTGCCCATCGCCAAGGTAAACTTAACCGAATTGTGATCACTATCACCAAAGTGCTCACCAACTTCTAAATCTAACACCTAGCCGGGTTCATTACCCAGTTCCAAATCCAATGTGGCAACGCCCCTGGTTGGCCTGTCTACATACTGTGTCAGAAAACCCTCCTGCACACACTGGACAAAAACTGACCCATCTAGAGTACTCAGTAGGTGGGAATGTGCAGTTTAGGTTGCAACCAGATCAGCCATGGTCTTTTTGAATAACACAGCAGGCTTGGGAGGCCGCTTGGACTACTCGTGCTTCTATTTCGTATGTTCATATGTTTGCATGTACTGGAATGCCAAACGGTTAGGAGGGAGGGAGGGCTGAACTATCAGAACTTAGTTTTGCACTTGCTGCTGTTCAATATTCAGTGTATTAACACCTAATCTGTGCTTATGCTTTGTTTTTCAACACACCATTAACATATTGTTTGACTTTGCTCCGTGACCTTTTGGTCAGCTATGTGGCCTGGTCCAATCTAGACCTCCTTTGTTATCTCTTGCCCCACCCCCACCTCACTTGCTTGTAACCTGTGACCTTAGTTTGTTCAGTTTGCTTACCCACTGTTTTTTTCAGGTTTGCACTTGCTGCTGTTCAATATTCAGTGTATTAACACCTAATCTGTACTAATTATTTGTCTTTCAACACACCATTAACCCATTGTTTGCCGTTGCTCCGTGACCTTTTGGTCAGCTATGTGGCCTGGTCCAATCTAGACCTCCTTTGTTATCTCTTGCCCCGCTCCCACCTCACTTGCTTCTCACCTGCTACTCGCCTCACTATCCCAGGCCCCAAACACTCCTTTCAGGTGAAGCAGCGATTTGCTTGTACGTCTTTCAATGTAGTGTACTGTATTCGCTGCTCACAGTGTAGTCTCCTCTACATTGGGGAGCCCAAGCGCAGACTGGGTGACCGCTTTGCGGAACATGTCTGCGCACTCCACAAGCAGGACCCTGAGCTTCCGGTTGCTTGCCATTTCAACACTCCCCCCTGCTCTCATGCTCACATCTCTGTCCTGGGATTGCTGCAGTATTCCAGTGAACATCAACGCAAGCTCGAGGAACATCATCTCATCTACCGGTTAGGCACACTACAGCCTGCCGGACTGAACATTGAGTTCAATAATTTCAGAGCATGACAGCCTCCCATTTTACTTTCATGTTTAGTTACTTTTTCTTCCCTTTTTTAACATTCTTTTTTTACATTTTTTACAATCTTTTTTTTGCATTTCTTTCATTTCATCTTAGTTTGTTCAGTTTGTTTACCCACTGTTTTTTTTTCAGGTTTGCACTTGCTGCTGTTCAATATTCAGTGTATTACACCTAATCTGTACTAATGCTTTCTCTTTCAACACACCATTAACATATTGTTTGCCTTTGCTCCGTGACCTTTTGGTCAGGTATGTGGCCTGGTCCAATCTCGACCTCCTTTATTATCTCTTGCCCCACCCCCTCCTCACTTGCTTATTACCTGTGACTTTTCTAATATTTGTCAGTTCCGAAGGAGGGTCACTGACCCGAAACGTTAACTCTGCTTCTCTTTTCACAGATGCTGCCAGACCTGCTGAGTGTTTCCAGCATTTCTTGTTTTTATTTCGAACTTAAGAACTGGAAGATCTCTGAGCTTTCAGAGGGGCCGTACTGAGGTACCACTACATTTTCTGAGGGGCAAAACTGAGATAGCACCGCATTATTGTAGCTTCAGTACTGAAGGAACGCAGCATCATTGAAGGAGCACTAATGAGGGAGCGTTGTACTGTCCAGGTGAAATATCAGTTGAACACGGCACTGCCGAATGTCTAGGGCTGCGGAGGCACTGCACCATCGGAACAGATGACTGAGCGAGTTTGCACTATAAGAGTGGCAGATTTGAGGGAGAGCGGCATTTTTCATAGTGTCAGTGCTAATGGAGCACCGTACAGTCCGAGGGCCAGCACTGAGGGACCGCTGGACTGTCGAAGAGGCAGTGCTGAGTGAGAGCTGCACAGTCAGCCTGTCAGTGCTGAGGGAGCGCTACATTTCAGAGTGTTGGTACTGGGGGAGTACTGTACGGTTGCAGGTCAGTAATGAGGGAGCGCTGCACTGTTGAAGTGTCGGTAATGAGGGAGCGCTGTACTGTCAGAACGTAAGTACTTAGTGGTCACTGCACGGTTGGATGGGTAGTATTATAGGAGTCTTGCATTGCCGGAGGTTTACGACTGAGTGAGTGCTGCACTTTCAGAGGTACAGTTAGAGGGAGCGCTGCAATCTTGGAGGGTAAACGCACAGTTAGAGACGTCAGTACTGATGGAATGTCCCTCTGTCAGCGGCACAGCACTAAGGTCCCACTGTCAGAGGGTTCGGACTAAGGGCGAGCCAGACTGTCACAGGTGCCGTACTAAGGTTGGGCTGCACTACTGTAGGCTCAGTACTGAGGGAACATAACTGGTGGAGTGTTGTACTGCCAGAGGGACAGTTCTGAGGGAGACCTGCATGCAGAGATTCAGTACTGAGGATGTGCTTAACTGTCAATTGGCCAGTACTGACACTGCTTTGAACTGTTGGAAGGTAGATACTGAGGTGGAGCTGCATTGTTGGAACGTCAGTATTGAGCGAGCAATTCATTGTCGAAGGTCCATTAATTAAGGCATGCTGTTTGGTTGGAGGGGCAGTACTGAGGGAGGGCTTCATTGTCAAATTGTGAGTGCTGATGCAGAACTACACTATCGAAGAGACAGTGCTGAGTGAGCGCTCCATGGTTGAAAGGGCAGAACTAAGCGAGCATTACACTGTCAGTGGGCCAGTACTGAGGATACGCAGCACAGTTAAATGGGCCGTACTGCAGGAGTTCTGGACTGTCAGAGGGGCAGTACTGAGTGAATGCTGCACTATAGGAAGGCCAGTACCGATGGAGTGCCGCTTTGTCAGGAAGACAGTACTGAGGCACCCCTGCACTATCAGAGAGTCAATACTGAGCCAGTGCCACAATGTCAGATGGGCTGTCCTGATGGAACACTGCAATGTCAGATGGGCCATACTGAGTAAACCCGGCAGTGTTCTCGGTTCAGAACTGAGGAACTGATGCACTGTCTGAGATTCAGTCCTGCCATAGTTTCAGTTGTGAGGGAGGCTGCATTGGCGAAGGATCTGTAAGATTATTAGGTTGCTGAAAGCTGCTAACCATCATGCTAATTGTTAAAATTAGCTATTATAAACTTACAAATGACTTAATGTTATAACCTACGTTTAGCTTTATTAAATCCTTCTTTGCAGTATGAAAACGTGAACATTTTAAGAAATAAGGCAAGTATTGGCAAAATGTCAAGGCAGAGAGATTCTGACTTATGTCAAGTTATAATATGCTTACTTGAAGTGAAAATGTCAGATCTAAAGATCAGATAGTGAGAGCTTCTACTTAGAATTGTCTTGTAGTGAGATAAGGCAACCTCAGAAAAGCATTGTGATAAGGGAGTTAACACACAGACTCTTTCTATGTGCTGCTGGCGGAAAAGATAATGTTAGCAACCCTCACAGAACGGTCCTTGGTTGGCTGAGAAACGCATCCATTGATTCAAGACTGATCACTAATTGGTATGAGGGGAGGCTTAACTGTGAAATTCCGAAGAAGGGTCACTGACCCCAAACGTTAACTCTGCTTCTCTTTCCACAGATGCTGCCAGACCTGCTGAGTGGTTCCAGCATTTCTTGTTTTTATTTCAGATTTCCAGCATCCGCAGTATTTTGCTTTTATTTAACTGTGAAGCTGCGAGGCTGAATTGAATTCTGAATTTGCCACTCTCCAGCAGAAAAATTTTAACAACAAGAGAAGCTATGAGAGAGAGAGAAAAAAAAACTTGAAGACCAGAAACTGCAAGAAATATCTTCGTGCACTATGCCGTCCAGTCTCTAATATGGATAGAATCTGTTTACGACTGTTAGTTATTGCCTGAGTTTGTGATTATGGCGTATCTGAGAACAGAAAAAACATGTCCCTTATTTTATCAATAAAGTCGATTCACAACAAGCTGTTGATCAGTCAAGTCTGTTCTCACCTTAGCAGAGAGTTTAAAACACCCTTATCTTATCATAAATCTTACAGTGGCACCCCAGATGGGACTTGGCATGCTGTGAACGCGTTCTGGGAGAAAGGAAGAATCGCACGTTCGAAAGACCAGACAACACTTGGAAGGGAAAACCCTTTTGGGGAGTTTGGAGACCCACCAGTGATCTAAATGCACTTATATAAAGATATATAAAGATAATAATAAATTCATATAGTGTAAAATGTTGAACAGGTCTTAAAAGAGTAATACAAGAAATGTATAGAGTTCACACAAGATAAGAAAGGCTGGAAGAATTTGAAGATGAAGAAAGCAAAATCAAAAACCTGCTGCTTTGCAGCACTCAGAAAAATAAAGAGCTTGAGCGACTGAACCAGAGAGTTCGTGATTTGGAGCTGTATGCCCTCTCTGTTACAGCAGCATGTCTCTGACCTAAACACCTGCACAATTGTGATTGACGCCCAGGAGAATAAAAGTCAGTTGGACCAATAGGAGGAGGAGAATGAATGCTTCAGAAAAAAAGTTTGGAACTGTAGAGAAAATTGGGGAGCCAATGAGCAATTGTATCTGCAGTAACCGTGGGAAGAATTGCCTCAGTCTCCTCCGAGTATGGTGGTCAGAACGTAGATTGGGGAAGCTGGAGTGGGAAAGTGAATTTTATCAGAATGAGGAAAGAGGGACAACTTAAGATGTTTTTCGTGAAATTTCAAGTACAAGAACGTTACTGTGATCTTTCGTTCAAATGTGTGCATATTGGAAGCTTCCACGAATGAGATGAACGTTCATGTCTGTGTAGTGTTCTTTGGAGCCAATGGTCAATAGTCCAGCTTAAATGTTAAAAATATGAGTCTGTTACTTGTTCTATTTTATACGTGTATATTTTTGCGAATCCCGAGTGAGTCGTGTTTTGGTTGTGAACTAATTTAACCTGTGTGTGCAGCACGGGATCGGGACAGGGAATTTAACACAGATTTTAGGTACTTTGAATTCCGAACCGAATACAAGAATCAATGTTCCTATGTTGTTGGGAATGGAATAAGTTTGAAAAGAGATTGTTGAGAGTGCTATTTTCAATTTAAGATTGTGCACCCAGGAATGGGATAAAAAATTTAATTACATTTTGAATTGCTGTTTTTATTTTTATCGGAAAAGTTGGTTTTGCAACTGTGAAATGGCAATGAACAATGTTATAAGAGCTAATCTTCAGCCATGAAGGTCTGAATCTGTCTGGCAGAAATCTTATTTGAAGTTTAAAGCACTATTTTAATTGGACCGACGTTTAAAATTTGTTCTCTTTTTTTTGTTTTGTTTTGCTGTTTCAATTAAAAGCATGTCTTACTGACTTTTTTGTAAGCAGAAAATGTCGGAAAGTGGATATTGGTTTAAGGGAAAGAAGGATCAATAAAGGAGACGTGGAAAGATTGGAATGTTTAAAGTTTATTTAAGAAACTGGTGTTAAATCTTTTGTTTTAAGAATGTTGAATTACTTTTACATTAGTTTTTGGTTTTAGTACAGTGATTTGAAAAGGCGCCAAAAGAAAGAACAAGAATAGAATGACGTAAAGTACATTTCCTTTCAAAAAACAAGTTCTATTCTGTTTTGTGCATAGCTAATAAATATTATAAGTTAATAAGTTTTAATTAGATTTGTACTATTAAGGTTAAGTAACCTGTTAAGATGAGAAAATAGGAATTTCATTGGTGGTCACAATGAATTCCAAGTATATTATATCATGGTATGAGGGAGGCTTTAATTCTGGATAATAAACTCACTCATAAAACATTGGAAGTTTTAAATGTTAAATGTTTATTGCCATGAAATGGAATTTGGAATGATCTTTGTCATATCAAAAAATCCTTGGATTATAAACCTCTTACAAAATATGCTAAAACGTTTGGCAACAAATGGAGTTTAATCTAAAATATTGTCTTCCGCAATGGAAACGATTTCCTTTGAAGTTGAAATGTTACTCATTATTTTCTTGTTTGCAGTTCCTAAGGATACTAAATGAATTGGAAAAAAAACAACCAGTTTAAAATGATGTTTAGTTCTTTTTCGATTGAGGTAAAACTCTTCGAAATATCGGACATTATATAATTTTACATTTCTACATTTTTTTATTATTTTAGAGATACAGCACTGAAACAGGCCCTTCAGCCCACCTAGTCTGTGCCGACCAAGAAGCACCCATTGAAACTAACCCTACAGTAGTCCCATATTCCCTACCACTTACCGACACTGGGAGCAATTTACAATGGCCAATTTACCCATCACCTGCAAGTCTTTGGCAGTGGGAGGAAACCGGAGCACCAGGCGAAAAACCACGTGGTCACAGGGAGAATTTGCAAACTCCACACAGGCAGTGCCCAGAATTGAGCCCGGGTCCCTGGAGCTGTGACGCTGCGGTGCTAATCACTGCGCTACCGTGCCACCCCAAATTGATAGATACAATTGAACAAACCAAACCAGTAGGATTTGGGGAAATACACAATGGATTATTTGTGTTTTTTTTAAACAGGGGTCGATAGTTTCCAGAGACACATGAGAACTGATGCCACAGCAAGAGAGCCAGCGGCTTTAAGAAATAAGTCATCTAAAATAGAGAAAGCAAACAAACAAACGAAATCTAGTAATGCCTGGAATCAAACGGGAATATTTGATTTTTGTTTTAAAGAATTATGGATATTGGACTGTCAAGCGTTTCCAGGGCTCAAAATGAAATAGAATTATAATTAATAGGAATCGGAATTTTGATCAGGATGATTCAAGAGTTAATAAATGGATTCTGGGGATAAACAATGATGAAATTGCAATTTAAACCGTTCGATTAATATCGTACAGAATTTCTAAGAAGTCTAGGACTTTCCAGTGAAAGTTAGGAGAGTATAAATAAGACTTGTAATTTGATAGATTTCTCTTGGAGATATTTGTATCCTTGCCTCTGAGTTGTTGTTTTTAAAGCGAGCTGTATTTGAAAGTCTGGCCATCACCGAGACATCAGGACCGTGCAGGGGGACGAAAACAAATATCTCAGACAGACACCACCAGCCCCATCCACCCCCGAACTTTTGATCTTTAGATAAGATCACCTGAGAGTTGAGACCGTGTGGCATGATATTGGGATCACGGTGCAAGTGTGCAGATGTGATTTGCTACATGTAGATCAACTAACATGGCGACATGCACTGAAGAACTGGTCTCAAACATGTTTACCCACTTGACAAAAAGCATGGCATGAAATAGGTAATGTGGCATTGACACATACTCGACAGAGATAATTACTTTGAAATAATCAGGATAAATAAAACACATTGATAATGCTAAGAGGGAATACAATTAAAATACAGAAAGACAAAGAACAAAGAAAATTACAGCACAGAAACAGGCCCTTCGGCCCTCCAAGCCTGCACCGATCCAGATCCTCTATCTAAACCTGTCGCCTATTTTCTAAGGGTCTGTATCTCTTTGCTTCCTGCTCATTCATGTATCTGTCTAGATACATCTTAAACTACGCTATCGTGCCCTCGTCTACCACCTCCGCTGGCAACGCGTTCCAGGCACCCACCACCCTCTGCATAAAGAACTTGCGATGCATATTCCCCCCTAAACTTTTCCCCTCTCACTTTTAACTCGTGACCTCAAGTAATTGAATCCCCCACTCCGGGAAAAAGCTTCTTGCCATCCACCTTGTTTATACCTCTCATGGTTTTGTACACCTCAATCAGGTCCCCCCTCAACCTCCGTCTTTCTAATGAAAATAATCCTAATCTACTCAACCTCTCTTCATAGCTAGCGCCCTCCATACCAGGCAACCTCCTGGTGAACCTCCTCTTCACCCTCTCCAAAGCATCTACATCCTTGTGGTAATGTGGCGACCAGAACTGCACGCAGTATTCCAAATGTGGCCGAACCAAAGTCTTATACAACTGTAACATGACCTGCCAACTCTTGTACTCAATACCCCGGCCGATGAAGGAAAGCGTGCCGTATGCCTTCTTGACCACTCTATTGACCTGCGTTGCCACCTTCAGCGAACAATGGACCTGAAAACCCAAATCTCTCTGTACATCAATTTTCCCCAGAACTTTTCCATTTACTGAATAGTTCACTCTTGAATTGTTTCTTCCAAAATGCATCACCTCGCATTTGCCCTGATTGAACTCCATCTGCCATTTCTACGCCCAACACTCCAATCTATCTATATTCTGCTGTATTCTCTGACAGTCCCCTTCACTATCTGCTACTCCACCAGTCTTAGTGTCATGCATCACCTCGCATTTGCCCGGAAAGACAGTTGAAGAGATGAAAAAAATAATACTATTTAGTAAGAACTATCCAAAAGATGGTTACAAGTAAAGAGACAGCTGGAAAATCTTTTAAGTCCATGCGTGAAGGAAGTATTATGATGTTGTATTAAATGCAATATGACGCTTTTGTGACCAGTGTGACTGAGCCATGGAAAAATGGATGTAGCCATCACGATTGGGTGAGTTAGAATCAAGGAAGGGGCTGGGCATACATATGCCGGTGTGACGTCAGGAGTTCGGGGAAGTCTGCACGCGGGTTAACCATGGACCAAGAGTGACCAACGTGTGATGTCAGCATCCACGGGTGGGGTAGGAATAGCGCTAATTGCGTTCGCGTTCAGATGGGCACGTATTGTGTTGCAACTAATGCTCAGACAATGGTCTATGGAAGGAGAGAAAATCCTATTTCAGAGTCTATCTTTTGTTTTAAACCCACCCAAGCAGCTACGATAGGCGGTAATGTCCTGCTTTCCATAGTGACCCACCATGTCACCGAGTCAAGAATTAACTTCTCCATGCAGGCAGAAGCCCAGAGAGCTGTTATGAAGTTGACGCACCCCATTACTCCGTTGTCCCTTTGCCAATGGTCCATAATGGAAAGCACCATCACCTCACAGAAACACTTGGTAAAAATGATGCAGAGCAATGACCATAGAATGCACGAAATACAACTTCTAGGCGACTACAAATGATGAAAGACCGTTGATAATGTAGGTCAATACCCATTGCTATGGACGCTGTCCATGCTTATGATTCTATACCGAGCCATAGTGTTAGCAGTAAGACTTTTTAATGCTTTGCTCTTTGAGGTGCCGTGTGCTACAAGTATATGACACGATGCTTAGAGTTCAGAGCTCTCCTAGAGAATAACAAAATGAATTAATGAGTGGTCGATCAGGATATCTTGCCCTCATTTGGGGGAATGTAAGATTATTAGGTCGCTAAAAGTTATGAACAAGCATTTAATGTATAAAATATCGCTGTTATAAACTAAGAAATGAGTTATTACCATAAACTAACACTTTAGCTTTGTTATCACACTTCTTTGTAGTATGGGAAAGTGGAAATAAGACACAGCATACACAAGATGCCAAGGCAGAGAGATTTTGTCTTCGTCAAGCGTTAAAATGCTTACTTGCAGGAAAAACGTCAGGCCTTCGCAGCCGGCAGTGAACACAGCCTCTGCATATTTTTGTCTCTCAGTGAGAGAACACATCCTTGAAAAAAGTACAGACATTGAGATAAAGAAAACAATGTTTTTATAGATTAATTGCGTAAATGTTCGCAATAATCAAGGAAATGATGCTCGATTCGTTAAGGGAAACGTCCTTTAATACAAGACTGATACCTGATTGGTATGAGGGGAGGGTGAACTGTAAAGCTGCCACAATAAGTTGGCTTGTGACTTTGCCACTATGCGACAGAGAGTTTGAACATTAACAAAAGAAACTACGAAAGAGAGAGAGCCAAAACCCTGAAGACTGCAAGCTGCAAGAAAGAGACTCGTGCACTCTGCTGTGCAGACTCTTAAACGGGTGAGACTGTTAATTACTGCCAGAGTTTGTGACTATCAGCGAACTTAACAGACTTGTCCTCCTTACCTGTATCTCTACAAAGTCGATTCACAACAAGCTTTTTCCTGCCAAACCTGTTCCCATCTTAGAAGGGGATATTAAACACACTGATCTTATTAACAATCTTACAATGGACACACACACACACACACACACACACACACACACACACACACACACAAACACACACACATAAACAGAGACCACGCCCCCGTACTGTGCCGAACAGACGCACACTCACCGACGCTCACACACACATTGCCAGAGATACACAGACAGACACACACAGACAGAGACATGCAGACAGACACACACGGATGGACACAGACAAACACACACAAATATTAACACAAATACAAACGCACACATCACACCCCAGTCACTGAGCCAAAAACACACAAACACACACACACTGGGATGCAGAAATCTGCAAACACATGCAGATCCACACAGACGGTGACGGTAACACAAACGGAGACACACAGACGGTGACGCACAGACACACACACAAACTCGGATGCATACACTCACAAACACACTGACCTGAACACACATACGCATACATCCAGGGATAAGACTCGGAGGGCGGAGTTCTGCACCGTTAAGTATAAAAAACTTACCTCGGGGATTCACGGCCTCCATCCAGGGTTAAGACTTGGAGGGCAGTGTTCCAGACCGGTAAGTACAAAAAACTTTCCTCTGGCAAAAAAAAACTGAAGAAGTGACGTCACAGGAAGGCTGTGACCTGATTGGCTGGTAGGGAATTTGTAATGAATTTGAAAATAAAACATTGATAAAAATGGATTAAAACCCTAATTAACTAACTAATAAGTAGAGTAACTAAACCAGAGGGAGCAGATCACTGTATTTATTTCGCATTTAATATTAATAGTAGAAATCTAGCACTAGGGACCACATAGTTAATTGGAACATAATTTAGAGAGGATTTAATAAGTATATATTAATTTTTAATTAATTTATTAATTAGTGCTAGAAATGTCAGTTAGATGGGTGAAGTGCTTCACTTATGAGATGTGGGAGGTCCGTGACCCTTCCAGAGTTCTGAATAACTACACCTGCTGGAAGTGTACCCAGTTGCAGCTCCTCACAGACTGCATGGATCGGTTGGAGCAGGAAATGGATGCACTTAGGAGCATTTAGGTGGCGAAAAGCATCATAGACATGAGACTTAGGGAAGTGATTACACCCATGCTGTAGGCAGATAGATGGGTGACCGCGAGAAGGGGCAGGCAGTCATTGCAGGAATCTTCTGTGGCTATCCCCCTCTCGAACAAGTATACTGTTTTGGATGCTGTTGGGGGGAGATGACCCATCAGGGGAAAACAACAGCAGCAGCCAGAGCAGTGGCACCACGGCTGGGACTGTTGTTCAGCAGGGAGAGACAAAGCGCAGAAGAGCAACAGTTATAGGGGACTCTATAGTCAGGGGCACAGATAGGCGCTTCTGTGGGCGTGAAAGAGACTCCAGGATGTTATGCTGTGTCCCTGGTGCCAGGATGTCTCTGAACGGGTAAAGGGCATTCTGAAGGGGGAGGGTGAACAGCCAGAGGTTGCGGTACACATCGGTACCAACGACATAGGCGGAAAGACTGATGAGGTCCTGCAGGGGGAGCTTAGGGAGTTAGGTAGTGAGTGAAAAAACAGGACCTCTAGGGTTGTAATCTCTGGATTACTAACAGTGCCACGTACCAGTGAGGCTAGAAATAGGAAGATAGTGCAGCTAAACACGTGGCTGAACAGCTGGTGTAGAGGGAGGGTTTCAGATTTCTGGATCATTGGGATTTCTTCATGGACAGGTGGGACCTGTAAAAGAAGGATGGGTTGCATCTAAACTGGAGGGGCACAAATATCCTGGCTGCGAGGTTTTCTAGTGTCACTCGGGAGGGTTTAAACTAGTGTGTCAGGGGGGTGGGAACCAGAGCAGTAGGGCAGCAAGTGAAATAAATGAGGGGGAACTAGTAAATAAGGCCAGGAAGACTAAGAGGAAGAGCAGGCAGGGAGATGTTGCGGAGCACAGCGGGACTGGTGGTCTGAAGTTCATTTTTTTCAATGTGAGATGTCCAACAGTTAAGGCAGATAAACTTAAAGCTTCGATTAGTACTCGGAACTATGATGTTGTGGCTATTACAGAGACTTGGTTGAGGGAAGGACAGTATTGGCAGCTAAATGTTCCGGGATTTAGAAGCTTCAGGCAGGATAGAGGGGGATGTAAAAGGGGTGGGGAGTTGCATTACTGGTTAAGGAGAATATCACAGTTGTACTGCGGGAGGACACCTCGGTGGGGTCATGCAGCGAGGCAATATGGGGGGGGCTCAGGAACAGAAAGGGTACAGTCACGATGTTGGGGGTTTACTACAGGCCTCCCAACAGCCAGCGGGAGGTGGAGGAGCAAATATGTAGACAGATTTTGGAAAGATGCTGAGGTAACAGGGTTGTAGTGACGGGTATTTAAACTTCCCTAAATTGACTGGGACTCACTTAGTGCTAGGGGCTTGTATGGGGCAGAATTTGTAAGGAGCATCCAGTAGGGCCTCTTGAAACAATATGTAGATAGTCCAACTAGGGATGGGGCCATACTGGACCTGGTTTTTGGGAATGAGCCCGACAAGGTGGTCGGATTTTCAGTCGGGGAGCACTTCGGCAACAGAGACCATAATTCCATAAGTTTTAAGGTACTTGTGGATAAGGATAAGAAGGTGCTAAATTGGGGGAAGGCTAATTATTACAATATTTGGCAGGAATTGAAGAATTTCGATTGGGGGCTGTTGTTTGAGGGTAGATCGACATCCGACATGTGGGATTCTTTCAAACGTCAGTTGATTAGAATCGAGGTCAGGCATGTTACTGTGAGGAAGAAGGATAAGTTTGGTAAGTTTCGGGAACCTTGGATGAAGCGGGATATTGTGAGCCTCGTCATAAAAGATAAAGAAAGCATTCATAAGGGCTGGAAGGCTGGGAAAAGACGATGCCCTTGAGGAATATCTAGACAATTGAAACGAACTTAAGCAAGGAGTCAAGAGGGCTAAAACGGGTCATGAACAGTCATTGGCAAACAGGATTAAGGAAAATCCCAAGGCTTTTAAACGTATACAAAGAGCAAGAGGGAAACCAAGCAAAGGGTTGGCCCACTCAAGGACAGAGGAGGGAATCTATGTGTGGAGCCAGAGGAAATGGGCGAAGTTCTAAATGAGTACTTTGCATCAGTATTCACCAAAGAGAAGGACTTGGTGGATGATGAGTCTAGGGAAGGGAGTGTCGATAGTCTGGGTCATGTCGTTATCAAAAAGGAGGAGGTGTTGGGCGTCTTGCAAAGCACTAAGGTAGATAAGTCCCCAGGGCCTGATGGGATCTACCCCAGAATACTGAGGGAGGCAATGGAAGAAATTGCTGGAGCCCTAACAGAAATTTTTGTATCCTCATTGGCTACAGGTGAGGTCCCAGAGGACTGGAGAATAGTCAATGTTGTTCCTTTGTCTAAGAAGGGTAGCAAGGTTAATCCAGGGAATTGTAGGCCGGTGAGCCTTACGTCAGTGGTCGGGAAATTATTAGAAAGGATTCTTCGGGACAGGATTTACTACCATTTGGAAACAAACGAACTTATTAGCGAGAGGCAGCATGGTTTTGTGAAGGGGAGGTCGTGTCTCACTAACTTGATCGAGTTTTTTGAGCAAGTGACGAAGATGATTGATGAAGGAAGGGCAGTGGATGTTGTCTATATGGAAATCAGTAAAGCCTTGGACAAGGTCCCTCATGGTAGACTGGTACAAAACGTGAAGTCACACGGAATCAGAGGTGAGCTGGCAAGATGGATACAGAATTGGCTCAGTCACAGGAGACAGAGGGTCGCAGTGGAAGGGTGCTTTTCTGAATGGAGGGCTGTGACTAGTGGTGTTCTGCAGGGATCAGTGCTGGGACCTTTGCTGTTTGTAGTACATATAAATGATTTGGAGGAAAATGTGGCTGGTGTGATTCGTTAGTTTGTGGATGACACAAACGTTGGCGGTGTTGCGGATAGTGATGAGGAATGTCAGAGGATATAGCAGGATATAGATCGGTTGGAGACTTGGGCGGAGAAATGGCAGATGGAGTTTAATCCGGACAAATGTGAGATAATGCATTTTGGAAGGTCTAATGTAGGTGGGAAGTATACAGGAAATGGCAGAACCCTTAGGAGTATTGACAGGCAGACAGATTTGGGCGTACAGGTCCACAGGTCACTGTAAGTGGCAACTCAGATGGATAAGGTAGTCAAGAAGGCATACGGCATGCTTGCCTTCATCGGTCGGGTCACATAGTATAAAAATTGGCAAGTCATGCTGCAGCTGCACAGAACTTTAGATCGGCCACACTCAGAATATTGCGTGCAATTCTGATCACCACACTACCAGAAGGACGTGGAGGCTTTGGAGAGGGTACAGAAGAGGTTTACCAGGATGTTGTCTGGTCTGGAGGGCATTATATATGAGGAGAGGTTGGATAAACGAGGATTGTTTTCACTGGAACAACGGAGGTGGAGGGGCGACATGATAGAGTTTTACAAAGTTATGAACGGCATGGACAGAGTGGATAGTCAGAAGCTTTTTCCCAGAGTGGAAGAGCCAGTTACTAGGGGACATAGATTTAAGGTGCGAGGGGCAAAGTTTAGAAGGGATGTGCGAGGCAAGTTCTTTACACAGAGGGTGGTGAGTGCCTGGAACTTGCTGCCGGGGGAGGTGGAGGAAGCAGGTACGATAGCGACGTTTAAGAGGCATCTTGATAAATACATGAATAGGATGGAAATAGTGGGATGCGGTGCACAGAAGTGCTGATGGTTTGAGTTTAGGCAGGCATCAAGATCTGCGCAGGCTTGGGTGACCGAATGGCCTGTTCCAGTGCTGTACTGTTCTTTGTTCTCTTTCTTCTTTGTCAATAGGCATACAATGACACACACAGTGAACCAGAGAGACCAATACACACAGATAAATGCACAGACAAACGCAGACATATCGGCCGACACACAAATGCACACACAGACACACACCTATCCCTAACGTGTGGAGTTTGCAAGTTCTCCCTGTGTCTGCGTGGGTTTTATCCGGAAAAGTTTAGGGGGGATATGCGTGGAAAGTTCTTTACGCAGAGGGTGGTGGGCACCTGGAACGCATTGCCAGCGGAGGTGGTAGATGCGGGCACGATGGAGTCTTTTAAGATGTATCTAGACAGATACATGAATGGGCAGGAAGAAAAGCGATACAGAACCTTAGAAAATAGGCGACATGTTTAGAGAGAGGATCTGGATCGGTGCAGGCTTGGAGGGCCGAAGGGCCTGTTCCTGTGCTGTAATTATCTTTGTTCTTTGTTCTTTGTTTGCTCCGGTTTCCTCCCACAAGCCAAAAGACTTGCAGGTTGATAGGTAAATTGGCCATTATAAATTGTCACTAGTGTAGGTAGGTGGTAGGGAAATATAGGGACAGGTGGGGATGTTTGGTAGGAATATGGGATTAGTGTAGGATTAGTATAAATGGGTGGTTGATGTTCGGCACAGACTCGGTGCGCCGAAGGGCCTGTTTCAGTGCTGTATCTCTGATCTAATCTAATCTAACAATGACAAATGCGCACATACAGAGGCACAGTGACACAGAAAAACACAGGCAGAGGCATACCCGCACAGAAAACACACATAAAGAGAAAAAAACACACACACACACAGATCGAGACAGACACAAACATGCAACGACAGAGACTCACAGGCAGACAGACACGCATACACAAACACACACATACAGCCACAAACACAAAGGCACATAGAAACACGCACGCTCAGCGACACAAACAAACGCACACACGGGCACACACACAAACCAGCGCAGGCAGACAAATCGGCAGGCAAAGACACACAGACAGAGGAACACACACACACACACACACACGCACACACAGCCACACACACATAAGCACACACATTGACACAGTCACACAGACATACACAGGAACACACACACAGACACACACACACGAAAACATACACACACACACACACACACACACACACACACATTACACATCAGGCACTGAGAGAGGTTTAAATATACCACTCACGCAGATGCACAGTCAGATACACAGCCACATATACAAAGACAGACAGAGTCAGACGCACTCAGAGACAGACAGACAAACAGATATACAGACACACACACCGACCGACACACAGAGATAGGCAGACAAAGCGGCAGGGACCCAGACACGCACACACAGATAGAGAAACACTCAAACAACACAGATACATTGCATGCCAATGAGCCAGACACACGCATAGACATGCACACACACGCACAAACACACCGACGCACAGAGTCACAGAGGGAGAGAGAAAGAGAGACACACACAGACTCAGACATAAATAGATAGCGAGAGAAACATACACAATCACACGCACACAGATGGACGCGCACACAGCCATATACACAGAGACAAATCACGGGCACATACACATACGGAGTCACACAGGCACACACAGAAACAGACAAACTGAGACACACATACATTGTCAGATACAAACATGCAGACGCCCACAGAGACACACATGCACCGACGCATACACAGATGCACAAAAACCAACACGGACAAGCAGATCCATACAGACAGGCACACTGGCACAGATGCAAACTCAAATGCAGATACACAGGCGTAGACCCTCTTGGACTCACCCACATACACAGGCAGACACTCAGACACAACGCACAGACGCATAGAGAGGCGTACTGACACACAGAGACACAGAGATAGAGACGTATATACACACTCCCAGATGTCGAGCGAGATAGAGAGAAAGAGAGAGAGAGAGCGAGCGAGAGAGAGAAAGTGAGATACGCCCACAAACCGAGAGAGATGCACACACAGATAGCCACACAGAGACGCATACATGGAGAGAGAGTGTGTCACAAAGACACACACAGACAGTGAGACGCACACACACAGACACACACACTCACACACATTGATAATCTCACATACACACAAAAAAATAACAACACAGTGCGAGACACACACCCACACCCAAAGACCCTGAGAGAGAGAGAGCACACACGGACAAATACACACATACAGATACACAGCGACACATAGATACACAGGCACAGACACACCAGCACGGAAAGACACACAAACAGACACAGAGACAAGCACACACACAGAAAGAGACAGACACAATCAAGCACAGACAGAGACTCATGCACAGGCAGACACAGACAGACATGCCTACACAGACACACAAACACAAACACAAAGGCACATAGTAACACATACACTCACAAACGTACACATGGGCACACACACAGACCAACGCAGGCAGACACATAGGCAGGTAGAGACACACAGACAGAGGAAGACACACACATACGCACATACATGTACACACACACACACACACACACATAGATACACAGACACAAATACAGACCCACACAGAGAGAGGCAGACACACATACACAGGCACACACACATGCACAGATACACATGCACACACACACGTGTGCACATCGGCGCACACATAGATACAGGCACACAGGCATGCACAGGAACACACACAAAGACACACACACACACACACACACACACACACGCACGCATTACACCTCAGGCACTGAGATTGGCAAAAAAACATCACTCACGCAGACGCAAAGTCATATACACAGACACATATTAAAGACAGACAGACTCAGACGCGATCAGAGACAGAGAGGCACACAGATGCACAGGCAGAGACACTGACCCACACAGAGAGAAAGGTAAACAAACAGGCAGAGACACAGTCAGAGACACTCGCAGCCACACAGATACATTACACGCCAGTCAATGAGCCAGACACACACGCACACACAGACACACACAGAGTCACAGAGAGAGACACACACGCAGACACAGAGAGTGATAGATAGAGAGAGAAACACACACGACGAGACGCACACAGATGGACACGCACAGAGCCACATACACAGAGACAGACACACGCACATACACATGCAGAGTCACACAAGCACACACAGACACAGAGAGACACAGAGAGAAACATAGACGTGCATACATTGTCAGACACGCACACACAGATGCCCACAGAGACACACATACACCGACGCATACAAAGATGTACAAACACCAACAAGGGCACGTCGACCCACACAGACAGGCACACAGACACAGATGCAGATGCACAAGCGCAGACACACTTGGACACACCCCACACCCAGACACACACTCAGACACACACGCACAGAAACACAGAGAGGCGTAAAGACACAAAGAGACACTGACACATACACACTCCCAGACACAAAGTGTGAGAGAGAGAGTGAGAGGGAAAGAGTGTGTGTGAGACAGAGAGAGAGAGTGTGTGTGAGAGAGAGAGAGAGAGAGAGAGAGAGAGAGAGAGAGAGAGAGAGAGAGAGAGAGAGAGAGAGAGAGAGAGAGAGAGAGAGAGAGAGAGAGAGAGAGAGAGAAAGTGATGGAAAGAGAAAGAGAGAAATACAGAGACACATATATACACAACTGTGGCACTGTAACTATACACACACAGGGACATCACACCACAAGTATTGCGACAGACACACACACAGAACCGCACAGTAACATAGATACAAACATAGACACACACACACTTCACACCCGAGTCACAGAGCCAGATATACACACACACATTACACACCAGGCCCTGGGACAGACACATATACATCACTCAGATGTAGACACAGACACATAGCCATATACTCACAAGCAAACACCCACAGATGCCCACACAGTCACACAGACACAGACCAACACAGAGAGAGACAGACACACAGACACAGATACACAAAGCCTCACTGACAATTACACACCAGTCATTGGGACAGAGATGTACACACAGGCACAGACAGGCACACGGGCAGACACAAAGCCACACAAACAGACACCGGCACACACACACATACACACAGAGAGACACAGAGAGAGAGAGATGCCAAGGAAGAGAGACACAGACACACACAGATCGGCGCACCGACACACATGCACACACAGACTGTGACATACACACAGCGATGCACACTCAGAGACACTTACTCACACACATATGCTACACACCCAGAAATGAGTCAGGCACATACAGACATACAGGCAGACAGTGAGACAAATCTCAACCCAGGCACTGAGCCAGACACACACACACACACACACACACACACACACACACACACGCACATACAGACGCACACAGACAGCATAGTTATACACAATAACACACCTTGCACGCAGGCACTGACACAGGCAAACATGTACACAGAATAACAAAAGCATAAACACACTAACACACACTCATCACACCCCCAGCAGTGAGTCAGACACACACACACACACACACACACACACACACACACACACACACACACACACACACACACACACACACACACACACACACACACGTGGAGATCGCACGCCAGGCAGTGATATGCAGTGTGGCCATTTTAGGTGACATGCATTGTGGCCATTCTAAATGATATGCACTGTGGCCTCTTTAAAATGAGAGGAATCCATGTTGGTCATTTTAAGTGTTTTCTGTCCGTGGCAGCGATCTGATATGTATGATAAATAAAAGATTATAAAGGATTAAAATGGATTATAAATGTGCATAAGGTATTCTAAACGTTTCTGACGCTTTGTAAAGGATTCTAAATGTTTACCAATGGTTATAAAGATTTATTAAGGATTCTAAATGTTATAAAGGTTTTATCTGATTATACTCAACAGGCCCCTCCCACTCCCCCGTTAGCATGGTAACAACTCCCACCCCCACTCCTCTTGCAACAGTGACGACATGTACTTGCCCCACTCTGTCGCCATACTAACAGGAACGGCTGCCCACTCTGTCACCATAGCGAAAGTTTCGGCCGGACACAGTCACCATGGCGAAAGGCCCTGCCCCCAGCTCTGTCAACATAGCAACAGGTCCCGCCTCTGCTTTGTTTCTGTAGTGATAGGCCCCAATTCATGGCTGGAAATAAAGATTCAGTTTCTGTCATAATTGAATGAATTTAACAATTGGAGTAAAGGGATATTTCAGCACATTCTTCAACTGCTCTCTGAACTGAGTCTGGGTCATGGCATAAATCTCAGTGTTTGTGCAGCAACTCAGGAGCTGCAGCATGAAGCCCAATTCCCGCAGATAAACAGGTAGAGATACAGACCAAACACACCAACCAAAACATCCGGTACAATAACGAAAACATCATAAACACTGCCCATAACAGGATGAAATTCCCCGAGATAACTAAAAGTAATATGATGGATTTCCTTCGGCTGTCCATCTCAGTGTCTCGGTGACTCTCCCTACTGCTGTGAGCCCGGAGCCTCCTGCGTGCTCTGCTGCTTACTAAAATGTGTCTGACGGTGAGAGCATTGAACAGCAGAATCACCACAAATGGGACCCCGGGGTTAGAATATTGTGGGGGAGCACGACTGTTCCCCAGACCCGAGAATACAGACCCTCCATTGTTACAAAGCAAAACAAGGGGAAGTTCATCAGCCAATAATCGCCAGCTAACATAAAATACCAGAAGATGTTCTTTAAACAGCTCAGCACAGTTACTGTTCCGAAGACCACAGCCGCCGTTTTCTCGCTGCAATATTTACTTTTCAGCTTCTGGCAACAAATGGGCACAAATCGATCAAAGGTGAAAGTAACAGTGAACCAGACAGAACAGTCTGTGACTGCATAAAGAAGGATGGCATGGATATTACACACGCGGATGGACTGTAGGAACCGAAACTGTTCCCAATAAACAATGGGAATGTGTCTCAATATCAGGTCGAGGATAATGACCAGCAGATCCGCCGCTGACATGGCCACCAGGTAGCGAGAGACACTTTTGGAGAGACCACACTTTCCCTTAGACAGGATCCCAATCATCAGCAAGTTAACTGTGAGGAAGGGAAGTAAGCGAAGAGATTGCACATCAGGCTGGGAGCAAAGTTACCAGTTTGAATGAAGACATACTGATATTTACAAATGTGTTCCGGTATCCAGTGATTTATTGAAATAATTGGACCTGAAAGAGCAAATTGGAAGGTCTGTGATCCGGTGGAAGGCAGGAGAGATTAAATAACAAAAGAATGACACGGAAATTATTAAATTCAATGTTGATCATAATCCTCCCCCTCCCTCCTTTCCCTGTTTGGTTCAAAAACTGTCCCATCTCTAATCCCTCCCAGTTTTTACGAAGGGTCACCGAACTGAATCATTCACTCTGATTCTGTCTCCACAGATGCTGCCAGACCGGCTGAATATTTCCAGCATTTTCTGTTTCTATTTCACATTTGCAGCATCTGCAGCACTTCGTTCATGCAGAGAAAGTTAAATGTTGGACTGACTGAGAGATTCCCTCACCTGTGACAGGCAGCACGGAATTCAATTATTTCACTGGAAATGAGTCCAGTGAAAAATCAATGCACAAATAATCTCAGTCATCACAAAATTCACTGGAAACAGGGGAATTATCGAACCAGTGGCAGGGATTTCTTACTCAAATGGGGAGCATAATTTAGTGAAAGCAGCGGTATTCCTCACGGCAGGCCAAAAATATGAGGGGATCCCAGTCTTGCCAGTTCAAAGTCCTCACTCGGTGCAATTCAGCGGCGCTCTGGCGATTAACTCCCCGGCGCCTTGGTCCACATCCCTTTCAGGATTTGGATCCGGCCTGCCAAATCTGCTGAACAATCTAAGGAGCAGCAGCTCTGTAGTATTGGCAACGCCAGTAGGAGCAGTGGAACTGCCAGTATTACACCAGGTCTGGATGCAGGACCATCGCTGAAGCCCTAGACCCTTGGAAAGTGTAGCGAGGGCACCAGGGCCAGTCAGGGAGTGGGGCCACTGCTGATACTGTGCCATGCCGGGGACCAAGACCATGGGTGGAGTACCGGATCCCAGGTAAGTGTAGTGAGGACACTGGAGCCAGTCAGGGAGAGAGGCCACTGCCATTAATACACCAGGCCTGGGACCAGGACCATGACTGGAGACACTGGACCTAAGGTAAGTGTGATGAAGACAGTGAAGCCAGTTGAAGAGAGTGGGAACCAGTGCCAATACTACACTAGTTCTGAGACCAGGACCATTGCTGGAAGCCCAGAGCCCATATAAGTGTCCCGTGGTCGCAGAACCTGACAGGTAACAGGGGGCATTGCTTATTCTGCACCAGGCCCGAGCTCACGCCCACTGCTGGAGAACCAGGAACCCAGGTAAGTGGTTTGGAGACAGTAGGCCGGCCAGCTTGTGGGGCCTGCAGCTAGATTATTTGTGGTCCTGGAACTTGGACCATCGCTCGAGTCCCAGACACCAGATGAGTGCAGGGGTATCACAGGAACCAGTCAGAGAGTGGGACCCACTGCCGATACTACACCAGACCTGCAACGAGGTGTTTTTCTAGAGCCCCAGATTACACCTATGTGTTACGGGTTTCATTGCCAGTCAGGGACCAGAGACCACTTCTTGATACTGGATCAAGACCTTCACTTGAGTTCGGACCCCAGATGAATGTGATGGGATAGTAGGGATCAGTCAGGGAATGGGGTTACTGTCGGAACGACAGCTGGACTGGGACCAGGACCATCGCTGGACCCTCATAGCCAAGATACATGTGGCACTGCCACGTTGGCCTGTAATGCAGTGGGAGCACTGCCAGTACAATACCACACGTCCGACCATGCCTATCGTGGAGCCTCAGATCACAGGTCTGTGTGACAGGGCAGCTGGAGCAAGCCACGGAGGAGTGGCAACTACTAGCAGTTCACCAGTCCTGGGAGCAGGACCATCGCTGGAAACCCGGACCTCAGTTAAGTTAAGTCGGGTAGCCGTGATCAGTCAGGGAGCAAAGCTGATTTATACATAGATTAAGAGTAGAGGGATAACTAAGGAAAGGGTAGGGGCCATAAAAGACCAAAAGGTAACCTATGCATAGGAACTGAAGATATTAATAGGGTTCTTAACTGATACATTTTGTTTGTCTTCACAAAAGAGGGGGTTGATACAGATGTTGTAGTTACGGAAGAGGGTTGTGAAGTATTGAATGTGATAAACATAGGGAGAGAGGAGGTACAAATTTAATTAGCATCTTGAAGTGGATAAGCCACCAGGGCTGGACGAAATGAACCCTAGGTTGTAAAAGAAACAGGGGAAGAAATAACGGAAGGTCTGCCACCATTTTCTGCTCTGAGGCCGTCTCTATGTCTTCCTCTGAGCACCGTCTTCCACATAACAGCATTCTGGAACCCTTTTTACATCAGCTTCTGTCAAAGCCGACTGCTATTTTGTTTAACTCTGGATATGCTTGCGGTGTTGCGATTATGGAAGATTTGTTACACATATCATTTGGGTTATATAAATTCCCAAGGAAAGTTTCAGTTTCTCAGCTATCCATTTGTGGTGCCAATTTTGCCTCCAACAATGGAAACTGTTTATCCATTGCTCGGGTTACTACACTCACAGGACATATTCCCAGAACTTGTTCCTGCAACTGTTCTGTTTCTTTAACTTCACGTGGTTTCTCTGTGATTACGGGAGAAACTGATAATTTTGCTCTGGCGAAATCATTCCCCAAGAGTAGGTTAATGCCATCTACAGGCAAGCTATGGGCAACTCCAATGGTTACCATCCCAGATATGACGTCACACTTAGGTGCACTTGGTGCAAAGGTACATAGCCAATACCATAACTCACACTTCAGCGTTCAGTGTGCTCTCTGTTGGATATGTTATACCTTTCCCCAACAAGTCTGCGCCCCTTCCTCAGCATTAGCTTTCTGTACCTCAAGAAGTCACATGAGTTTTCCGCACAACTTCTGATCATAGATGTCCCACCTTGTGGCCACTGCAGAATCACAGACTCGTTACAATGCAGAAGGAGGTCATTCGTACCATCGTGCCCACACTTGCTTCCCTAATGAGCAATTCTCTCAGTTCTATTTCCTTGCCTTCCCCATATAACCTTGTACTGCCCTCCTTTTCGCATAACTGTCTATTTCCCTTTTGAATATTTCAATTAAACATGTCTCCACCATACTCTCAGGCAGCACATTTCAGACCTTAAACACTGGTTGCGTGAAAACATAATTCCCTGTGTCACTTTTGCTTCTCTTACCAAATACTTTAATCTGTGCCCTCCCGTTCTTGATCATTTCATGAGTGGGAACATTGTCTCTCTCTATCACCTCTGTTCGGACTCTTCATGATTTTGAATAATTCGATCAAATGACTTCTCAGCCTTCACCTCTTCAAGGAAGACAGTCATAAATTCTCCAATCTATCTTCATAACTGAAGTTCTTCACCCCTGGAACCATTCTAGCGAATCTTTACTGCACTCTTTCCAATGCCCTCACGTCGTTCCTCAAACGTAGCATCGTTAACTGGAAGCAATACTGAGCTGAGGCTCAACTCGTATCTTCTTCAAGTTAAGCATAACTTCCTTGCTCCGGCACTCTATGCCTCTATTAATTAGGCCCAGGAGACCGTATGGTTTATTCACCAATCTCTCGACCTGTCCTGCCTCCTCCAATGACTTAAGCACATATACACTTAGGTCCTTCTGCTCCTGCACCCACTTGTAATTGTACTTTTTATTTGATATTGCCTCTCCATGTTCTTCTTACCAAGATGATTCACTTCATTTTTATTCTGCATTGAACTTCATCTGCCCCCTGTCTGCCAATTCCACCGGCTTGTCTATGTCCTTTTGAATTGCTACATTGTCCTCCTCACAGTTCATAATGCTTCCAAGTTTACCATCCTCTGCAATCGTTGAAACTGTGCCCTGTACACCAAGATCTCGGCCATTAAAATATGTCATAAAAACAAGGCTCCCAAGACGGCTCCCTGGGGAACTCGTCGACAGACCGAACTCCACTACAGACCGTACTCCAGCCCACAAAACATCCATCAACCACAAAACTTTGTTTCCTGTCACTCAGACAATATTGTATCCATGTTCCTATCGCCCCTTTTATTCCATGCACTGCAAGTTTGCTCACAAGTATGTTGTGTGGCACTGTAACAATTGCCTTTGAAAAGTCCATGCATACCATATCAACAGCATTACACTCATCAACCGTCTCTGCTTTCATCTCAAGAAAACTCCTGCAAGTCAGTTAAACGTGATTTTTCCTTAAGAATTCCTTGATGGGTTTCCTTAATTAACTCACAATTGTCCATGCCACTATTGATTTTGTCCAGGTTTATTTTTTTCTGGAGGTTTTCCGACCACCAAAGTTAACCTGACTGGCCTGTAGTTGCTGTGTTTGCCTTCACATCCTTTTTTGAACAAGGGTTTTCAGTTCTCAGGTCCTCTGGCACCACCCTCGAATCTAAGGAGGACCAAGAACCAGTGCCTCTGCGATTGCCACCCTCACTTTCCTCATATCCTTGGATGCATCTTATCTAGTCCTGGAGCTTTGTCCACTTTAAGTACAGACAGCCGAAATAATACATCCTCTTTATTAATTTTAAACCACTTTACTGTCTGACTTACCTCCTTTTTCGTAATTTCTTGGTAGCATCTGCTTCCCTGACGAAGAATGATGAATATCTCATCTATGCCCTCTCTTCCATGTGTAAAACCCTTTCTGGTCTCGAATCGACACCACTCCTCCTTTTCCCACCCTTTTGTTGTTTATATGGCGACAGAAAACTTTGGAATTTCACGTAATGCTAGCTGCCAGTCTCTTTTTATGTTCTCTCTTTGCTTCTTTTATTTACTTTTTCACTTCCCCTCTGGACTGTCTATGTTCAGCCTGGTTCTCAATAATATTTTCTAACGGGAATTTGTCATAAGCATACTTTTTCTTCTTTATTTTAGTATGTGCCTGTTTAGTCATCCAAGGAGTTCTGGGTTTGGTTGGCCTACTTGTCCCCTTTGAGGGTACATACCTTTAGTGGGCCCAAAAGATCTCTTCCTTGAAGGTAGCCCATTGTTCATCTATTGGCTTTCCTGTCAGTTTTTGACTCCAGTTTATTCATCCCAGCTCCATTCCAACCCCAGTTAATTATTCTTACCCTGCTCATTGTCCTTTTCTACAGGCAGTCTAAACCTGGGACTGGGAGTGATCCTCAGATTATCGCTTTTGAGGTCCTGCTTTTTTAATCTCCTTCCTAGCTCCCTAAAATCTGCTTTCCGGACCTCATCGCCTTTCTTCCCTCTGCCTTTGGTATCAATGTGCACTGCGACCTCTGGCTGTTCACCCTCCCGCAGAAGAATGGCCTGCAGCTGCTCCGTGACATCTTTGACCCTGTCACCAGGGAGGCATCACGCCATCCTGGATTCAAGTTTATTGCTGCAGAAACGCCAGTCTGTTTCCCTAACTAACGAATACCCTTTCACAATGGCTCTTCCAATCCTTTTCATCCCCTGCAGTGCAGCTGAGCCTCCAGTGATGTCACAAATCCGGCTGACTGCGTTCATCTGAGGAACCATCACCTTCACCAGTATCCAAAATGCAGAACCGATTTGTGAGTGAGATCATATCAGGCGACTCCTGCACTACCTGCCTGGTTCTCTTAGACAGCTCGGCGGTCATACATTCCCTCTCCGCCTGCATGCTCTCAACCCGCGGTGTGGCGGCCTACTTAAACGTGCTATCCATGTAATCAAGGAGAGTATTACGGTGGCAGAAAGGACGTTTGAGGATTCGTCTACTGAGGTAGTACGGGCCGTGGTTAGAAACGAGAGAGGAGAGGTCACCCTGTTGGGAGTTTTCTGTAGACCTCCGAATAGTTCCAGAGATGTAGAGGAAAGGATAGCGAAGATGATTCTCGACAGGAGCGAGAGTAACAGGGTAGTGGTTGTGGGGGACTTTAACTTTCCAAATATTGACTGGAAATACTATAGTTCGAATACTTTAGATGGGTCAGTTTTTGTCCAGTGTGTGCAGGAGGGTTTTCTGACACAGTATGTAGACAGGCCAACCAGGGGCGATGCCACATTGGATTTGGTACTGGGTAATAAACCCGGCCAGGTGTTAGATTTAGATGTAGGTGAGCACTTTGGTGATAGTGACCACAATTCGGTTAGGTTTACCTTAGCGATGGGCAGGGACAGGTATATACCGCAGGGCAAGAATTATAGCTGGGGGAAAGGAAATTATGATGCGATTAGGCAAGATTTAGGATGCGTAGGATGGGGAAGGAAGCTGAAGGGGATGGGCACAATCGAAATGTGGAGCTTATTCAAGGAGCAGATACTGCGTGTCCTTGATAAGTATGTACCTGTCAGGCAGGGAGGAAGTTGTCGAGCGAGGAAGCCGTGGTTTACTAAAGAAGTTGAAGCGCTTGTCAAGAGTAAGAAGAAAGCTTATGTTAGTATGAGGCGTGAAGGCTCAGTTAGGGCGCTTGAGAGTTGCAAGCTAGCCAGGAAGGATCTAAAGGGAGAGCTAAGAAGAGCGAGGAGATGACACGAGAATTCATTGGCGGATAGGATCAAGGAAAATCCTAAGGCTTTCTATAGGTATATTAGGAATAAAAGAATGACTAGAGTTAGATTAGGGCCAATCAAGGATAGCAGTGGGAAGTTGTGTGTGGAATCAGAGGAGATAGGGGAAGCGTTAAATGAATATTTTTCGTCAGTATTTACAGTAGAGAAAGAATATGTTGTCGAGGAGAATACTGGAATACAGACTACTAGGCTAGATGGGATTGAGGTTCACAAGGAGGAGGTGTTAACGATTTTGGAAAATGTGAAAACAGATATGTCCCCAGGGCCAGATGGGATTTATCCTAGGATTCTCTGGGAAGCCAGGGAGGAGATTGCAGAGCCTTTGTCCTTGATCTTTATGTCGTCATTGTCGACAGGAATAGTGCCGGAAGACTGGAGGATAGCAAATGTTGTCCCCTTGTTCAAGAAGGGGAGTAGAGACAGCCCTGGTAATTATAGACCTGTGAGCCTTACTTCGGTTGTGGGTCAAATGTTGGAAAAGGTTATAAGAGATAGGATTTATAATCATCTTGAAAAGAATAAGTTCATTAGCGATAGTCAGCACGGTTTTGTGAAGGGTAGGTCGTGCCTCACAAACCTTATTGAGTTTTTTGAGAAGGAGACCAAACAGGTGGATGAGGGTAAAGCCATAGATGTGGTGTATATGGATTTCTGTAAGGCGTTTGATAAGGTTTCCCACGGTAGGCTATTGCAGAAAATACGGAAGTATGGGATTGAAGGTGATTTAGTGCTTTGGATCAGAAATTGGCTAGCTGAAAGAAGACAGAGGGTGGTGGTTGATGGCAAATGTTCATCCTGGATTTTAGTTACTAGTGGTGGACCGCAAGGATCTGTTTTGGGGCCACTGCTGTTTGTCATTTTTATAAATGACCTGGATGAGGGTGTAGAAGGGTGGGTTAGTAAATTTGCGGATGACACGAAGGTCGGTGGAGTTGTGGATAGTGCCGAAGGATGTTATAGGTTACAGAGGGACATAGATAGGCTGCAGAGCTGGGCTGAGCGATGGCAAATGGAGTTTAATGCGGAAAAGTGTGAGGTGATTCACTCTGGCAGGAGTAACATGAATGCAGAGTTATGGGCTAATGGGAAGATTCTTGGCAGTGTGGATGAGCAGAGAGATCTTGGTGTCCAGGTACATAAATCCCTGAAAGTCAGCACCGAGGTTAATAAGTCTGTTAAGAAGGCATATGGTGTGTTACCTTTTATTAATAGTGTGATCGAGTTTCGGAGCCACGAGGTCATGCTGCAGCTGTACAAAACTCTGGTGCAGCCGCACCTGGAGTATTGCGTGCAGTTCTGGTCACCGCATTATAGGAAGGATGTGGAAGCTTTGGAAAGGGTGCAGAGGAGATTTACTAGGTTGTTGCCTGGTATGGAGGGAAGGTCTTACGAGGAAAGGCTGAGGGACTTGAGGTTGTTTTCGTTGGAGAGAAGGAGGAGGAGAGGTGACTTAATAGAGACATATAAGATAATCAGAGGGTGAGATAGGGTGGATAGTGAGAGTCTTTTTCCTCGGATGGTGATGGCAAACACGAGGGGACATAGCTTTAAGTTGAGGGGTGATAGATATAGGACAGATGTCAGAGGTAGTTTCTTTACTCAGAGTGTAGTAGGGGCGTGGAACGCCCTGCCTGCAACAGTAGTAGGTTCGCCAAATTTAAGGGCATTTAAGTGGTCATTGGATAAACATATGGATGAAAATGGAATAGTGTAGGTCAGATGGTTTCGCAGGTCGGTGCAACATCGAGGGCCGAAGGGCCTGTACTGCACTGTAATGTTCTATGTTCTATGTTCTAATCCGCCATCTCACAGCTGCACAACAGTGACTCCAGCCAATGCTGGAGTTCCAAAACCCAGAGCTCAAGCTGCTGCTGGTGGGGACACTTCCTGCAGATGTGTTTGTCTGGGACACATGGCGCATCCATAACTTCCCACATGCCACAGGCAGAGCTGCCCTGCCATACCCTAACTTTATGGACTAGTTAGTAGAAGTCGAATAGCTTACCCGGTACTCTCCAAAAGGTTCCTTCCACTGCACTGAGGCAAGAACCGAAATACTGGAGGATGAATAAAGTGGAAAAAAGTGGAGAAATGGAACACATCCTCCTCCCCCTTCACCGAACTCGTCACTCACCAAACTCGAAACTCAATACTGAGCTTGCAAAATGCACGCTTTTGGAGTTCGAAATGGTCACTGAACACTCTTGATAAGTTCGGGTAGAACACAGACACTGATCATCCTCGATAGAGTCGAGTTTGGTACGGTCACTAATCCTCCTCAATTGATTCGAGATCGACACGGACACTTATCCACCTTGGTGGATTCTTGATCGACACAGGTATTGATCCTCCTCGCAGATTCTAGTTTACCACGGGCACTGAACCTCCTTTGCTGAGTTGAATTTGATGAGAACTCTGATCCGCTTCAGCGAATTGAGTTCAACATGGGCACTGATCATACTTGGCATATTCGAGACTGATATATGCACTGACCTTCCATGGCAGATTCGGGTTTCACTTGGGCACTGATCCTCCTCGGCCTAGTCGAGTTCCCCAGAGTGATTGATCCTCCTCAGACGAGTCGAGTTCGACGTGGGCTCTGATCCTCCTTGGTGGATTTGATTTTGCTTGGGCGCTGGTCACTTTTGGCAGAGTCGAGTTTGAAATATTCACAGAACCACCTCGGTGGATTTGGGTTCTACACAGGCACTGATCCTCCATGGTGGAGTCCAGTTTGCCATGGGCACAGATCCTCCTCAGCGGACTGAAGTTCAGCAATGATAAAATCTAGGCTTTCAGGCTTCCGTCTATCCTCAGCACCATCCTTCCTGGCCAAAGAAGGGAATCATGGGGCGTTTCCAGCTATTCATTCTTGTTCTCGGCTATTTGCCTTAATTTCACACTCCTACCTTACATCTTTCTTCGGTTTGTGGAAGTGATGGACAGAGCGTTTTGGCTTGTGCAGAAGCACAAAATCATCAGTAATTTCCGCTGCTTGTCTGCCCTTGGAAACGTTCAGGTTCACTACATGAGTTCTTACTGCAAGAGGGATTGATTTTTTAAACTGTTTCAATTGAATCAGTTCTTTATGATTCTCAAACGTGGTTTCCAGCTTTGCTGCACGTATCCAACCATCAAAGTTAATTTGTTTTACCCTCTCAAATTCGACTTCAGTCCTACCAAGCCAATCTCTGGAGGTTCCAAAACGTGTGATTGTGAGCTTCAATGACTACGTCATGCACAGCGGGATAGACTTTTTTCCACCTCATAATCTGCAGAAGCCTCTTCAGGAAGCATGGCATAAGTGCCATGATCTAGGACCTCAAACTGCCTTGCGTTAGCAGTGTCCAGCTTTCCTTTGCCCATTTTTGTTGTTGGGATATTTTTCAAAAGTAATGAAAATTACCTCTACGTTCCTTTCCTCAATCTTAGGAGAGCTTTCATAAATTCAAATAGCGTTTTGTTGGGTCCTGGGCTGGATTCAGCTTTTTCCTGACCAGAATTTAACCTTGAGTCAATACTACCACTTTGAGCTTGTGCCATTTCACATTCTCACTGAAGTGTCACTCTTGAGGAAGGAATTCTTGAGACTGGAGCAATAGTAATCTGCCACACCGGAACACAAGCTTACTCTGCAAAGCAGCCTTCCTCCATTGAGTGTAGCGAAGCCCTCCTTTTCTATGTCTTGCCCTCTCTTCAGGCATGTGAAAACTACACCTTAAATGTAGAAGTTATTTCTAAGAGAGACAAAGTCTTCCTTTGCAGAGAGAACAGTAACACGTTTCTGGGTCTCTCTCTTTCGTTCCACGCAGGGCAAAGCAAAGACGTCAAAGCTTGCTCCTCGTAGAGTTCACTGGTCCCTATCAATCCCCAAATAAAACTGAAAACATTCAACAGTCAAGTCACAAGACAGTCATTAATCTTCCTCGTTGATTAGAAAGTCAATGAAACTGTGGCGTTAAAGGCAGCTGACAGCTCCGTCCTTACCCTGGTGTGAAGCTCCAGTTCGTGTTGCACGAGGTGACACAGCGCTGTGATCAACTCCTTATTGAATCTGAGTCACCTCACACACTGCGCCTGGGCTAGGTGTAGGTAGGAAAGGTGCTCTTGGAAAACCCAGCGCGTGTGGGTAGGGCACAGCACCCCTCCTCCTCCCTCTTTACAGAGCTTCCCATATCTGCAGCCTCTGCTGCACTTGTTAGTCATGTTCGATACCCAGAGACACTGTAACTACAGCCCCTTACCTTGTCCAGTGTTGGGTCACCAGATCCTCTGTCCTCCCTGAATGTTGGCAGCAACTTAGGACACAACGTCCAGAAAACAATCCAAGCACCTCCACTAACTTTACAATCGCAGTATTCACATCATTTCATAGATCCAGGTTTCCATAGCGTTGGCACCAGTGGAGCCGTAGAGTGAAAATCACAGCTAAGGGAGATAGAGAGGGAAAGAAACTCACTTGCTAAAGGAAATTGGGGAAAAATCTACTCAAAGGCATAAGATTTGCTGGAATATGGGAAATGGTAAGGAGATAGGGACCAATGGAGTGGCGTAACCAAGGAGTGATTCAAAGACAAGGGTGAGAATATTAAAATTAAAGTACAGCAAGACCGGGAGCCAAATAGATCATTGAGTGCAGGGGTGATGGGTAACCGAGATTTTGTGTGAATTAGGATATGGGCAGCAGAGCTCCGGATGAGCAGTGGTTTATCATGGTTTGTAACCGGGAGGGTAGCCAGGATAGAATTGAATTGGTCTAGTGCGGATTTAACAAAGGCATGGATGAGGGTTCATGCACCAGATGGGCTGAGGTAGAGTTGGAGACGGGTGATATTGGAAAGGTGGTAGTACGAATGGTTGGTGATGGAGAGAAGATGGAGATGAACTCACCTCAGTGCCAACTGCATGACAGAGGTTGCAAACAATCTGGTTCAGCCTCACATATTTGCCAGTGAGAAGGATGCAGACAGTAGATAGGGAATGACTTCGTTACAGGGACTAAAGACAATGGTCTTGGTCTTCCCAAGATTTAAATGAAAAGAACACTAAATTTGGAAAATATGGTTTATATATCTAATTACTGGATACAGAGACTTACCAGGGACTCCAGCAATAGCGAGCATTGGATAGTAAACCACTTGAATCATCTTCAGTGCATAAACGATCCGGAGATCTAATGTTAGCCAAACGTAATCTCCAGTAATTCGGCCAAACCAATAGGAGAAACCCCTGCTGCCCAATGTTGTAACATTCCAATCTATTGTTCTCACATTCGGATCCATTGTTGTAGCATTCCAATCCATTATTCTCAGATTCTGACCCATTGTTGTAATATTCTAATCCATTGTTCTCAGACTCTGATCCATGCTCTCCCTCTTACTGGAACTGCTGATCCCTGTTAGTGCCGGGGTGATGTTCCCACTGACTGTGGGATAAGACATTGAAAGGAGATGCTTATTAATTGAAGAGGGGAACTCTCCAGTGACACAATTAGGGTCCATGGAAACTGACATTAATTACAGTCACTGAACAAACAATTTCATTTAACCCCTTTTTTGCACCAAAGTAAAGTAACTATTTACCCAGTCTGGACGAGATGTATGTGGGTTGCTGAGGGAAGGAATGGTGGAAATAGCAGAGGCCTTGATAAGACTCCTCCAAACCAATAGTTCATTAATTTCAGAGGATGATGGCCCCCCCCATTTTCCTTTAATTTTTAGATTTTCTAATTTTTTAAATTTTATTTCATCTTAGTTTGTTCAGTTTGCTTACCCACTGTCTTTTTCATGTTTGTACTTGTGGCTGTTCAATTTCAGTCCATTAACACCCTATCTGAACTAATGCTTGATCTTTCAACACACCATTAACATATTGTTTGCCTTTGCTCCATGGTCTTCTGGTCAGCTATTCTGTGATCCTATCAATACCTTCTTGTTTGTTATCTCTTGACCCACCTCCGCTTTACTTGCTTACAACCTTTCACATTTCTAATATTTGCCAGTTCTGCCGAAGGGTCACTGACCTGAAATGTTAACTCTGCTTCTCTGTCCACAGATGCTGTCAGACCTGCTGAGTATTTCCAGCATTTCTTGTTTTTACTCCTCCAATTCTCCTTGGATTTGGGAATGGTACCAGGGGACTGGAGGCTTGTAAATGTGACACCCTGCTGAAAAAAGGAGAGAACTATTGACCAGTCAGTCTGATGTCGATGGTTGGAAATCTTCTCGAGGACCTAAGCCAGCACAAAAATATTTATATGTTGGGAAAACATGGATTAATATATGCCAAAAATCATGGATAGCATGGTTAATGGCAAATCATGTTTGATAATCTTGATCAAGTTCGTTGATGACATAATGTAAGTGTTGAGGATAGTGTGTTCCATGTTACGTGTATGGAATTTCAAAAGACCTGTGATTTCATTGCTTAGACTTGTTACAAAAAATTGAAAACATTGATTAATGTGACAGCTATAGTGTGGATATGAAATTGACTCAGGGACAGAAAGCAGAGAGAAGTGCTGAATAGTCATTGTTCATATTGCGGAAGAGGAAGTATACAGTGCTGTTTCTTGGGGTCGCTATTAGATTCAGTATTGTTACTGATATATAGATAGATATATAAATGACATAGACTTATAAGTAAAGAAACATATAATTTCAACTTTTGCAGTTGACAAGAAATTCATAAATATAGCAGCCAGTGTAGAGGACAGTAGGAGGATATAGGCAGTCTGATGGTGGAATGAAAATACGGATTGAGAATGAAATTTAACACATAAAAGTGGGAAGTGATTATTTTGGGAGGGATAATAAGGGGAGTAAATGGTAACTGAACTTCACTATTTAAAAGATGGTAGAGGAGATCAGAGAACATTGGATAGACACATGGATGAAAATGGAATAGTGTAGGTCAGATGGTTTCACAGGTCGGCGCAACATCGAGGGCCGAAGGGCCTGTACTGCGCTGTAATGTTCTAAAAAAAAACTGTGTGTGTGTGTACACAAATCTTTGATGGTCGTTGGACAAATTGTGTTGGCTTTTAAAAAGGCATACAGGATACTTAGCTTTATCACCAGTCGGGTTTGATTCCTCCCAGGTCCACCGCCTGATGCTGCAGTGTCCCAGGTAAGTCAAGGTCAAGAGCCCCACTCGACTATTTTATGTAATCATATAGTATCACGTTAAAAAGCCCATACCGTATAGAAAATGCATCCAACAGCACCAGCTAATAGTGGATGCTCAATCAAAAAAACGCAGAAAACTCTTTTATTGAGAAGATTCAATGTTGAAAATGAATTTGACTCACTCTGTAGATCTCCACCGAGCCCACTGTGATCAAGCTAGGACTTTCAGAAAGTTGGAAACGTGGTGAGATCGAACGTACATTTCTTATATATCAAAGGAAAGAGTTGACTAGAGTGAGCTGGAAACCAAAGCGTTAAATACTTTCACTCCAGAAACATTTCCTCAATCTACCATACCTGTTAGGCCCTCAAATAAATCTATGAGATTTGTCAAGAACATCAGTTCCTTTTGAAATATGGGTACTGTTCATACAGTGGACAACTAATGGGCAATCTGGCAGGAATGTCAACAAACAAATTGCATTGACAGACTCACTTACCTGTAATAGAGACATGAAGAAATATCAAGGAAGTGTCAGAAACGTCTGAAAGTTTAGTCAAATATTTGTTTTCCTTAGAAAATCAACAAAGAAAATGAGAGGTAGATGGCGACATGGAGGAGACCAGGGAGGTTTTCAGCAAAAGTGCTTATTTACCTAAGGCATAAGCGTCAATGTTGGGCTGAACATTGTATGACAATACTACAATATCTATGAAAGAAATCTTGCATTTATATAGCACATTTAAAAATAGAGCAGCATTTTCCCGTGTTTTCACAAATTATTCTGAAATAAGCAACCAGTCAAAGAAGAAGATATTCGAAGAAGTAACGAAAAGCTCGGCGAAAATATGGGTTTGTTGCACAGGGTTAGATGGAAGATGGAAGAGATTTGGTGCAGAATTTTGGAGTATGCTATTGTAAAAGGTACTTCATGTCTGATGAACCTATTGATTGTTTAAAGGAGGTGTATGATAACAACAGTAAATGACGTTGTAATAAGTGCCTGCCTAAGGATGTTATTTAGTGGATTTGAAGAACATATTCTACAGGATTTCACATAAGAGACTCTTAACAAATATATGAGCGCCAGAAATTGGAGACAATCTAATGGGTTAGGAGGTAGGAGACAGACAGTAGGTGTAAAGGGTCTGTACTTCAATTGTCAGAATAATATTACAGCTTTTCACTAGATGGACAGAGGACTTAGATTAAGGAATCGAGAGTGATATATCTAAGTTTTCTGACGACATTAGATAAGGCACGATAGGAAATACTAACTCTGCAAACAAAACGTTGCCAATGAACTTTGATAGGTTAAGTGAGCAGTCAAAACGGTGCCATAAAGAGTTCAATGTTGACAAGTATGAGATCATCCTAAGAAAGATAGATCAGAGTATTTTCGAAACAGCAAGAATCTGGGAACGCTGAATGAACATAGCGATGGACAGATCCAATTCCAGATTTCACAAAATATAGTGGTCATGTATCAATTTTTTTTTCCAAAATGATTACTTTAATCTCACGAGAGCTGGAATAAGAGGAAGTGATGCTGCAGTTGTCCAGAGATATTTTTTAGACACTGTTCTCAAGTACTGCATTCAATTTCAGTCACCACAATTGAGAAAGAGTATGGTGGTGTTTGAGCATGTTTAGTGGAGATTCAACAGAATGATATCGGGATAACAGGGTTAACGATGATGAGAGTTTGCGGAAAATGTGGTTGTAGCCCGTTGAATAAGGTAATCGAAGATTTTAATTGATCAGATAGGGTAGATAGACTAAACCTATTTCTTCCAGTGAGTGAGGCCAAAACTGGAGGCATAAATGAGAGGAAAGCCTTTGATTACATGACGATATAGATAGGCTGGTATATTGGGCAGAGTAGTGGCAAATGTACTTTAATCCTGAGAAGTGTGAGGTGATGCATTTTGGGAGGGATAATAAGACAAGGGGATATACAAAGAAACGTTTTTCCCCCTTTGCGGAGGTATCAATAACCAATGAGCATATATTAAAGGTATGGGGCACAAGGTTTAGAGGAGATTTGAGGGGAAAAAAATCACCCAGAGTGTGGTTGGAATCTGGAAGACACTGCCTGAAGGGGAGCGAGAGGCAGGAACCCTCGCAGCATTGAAGAATTAGCACTTGAAACGCCATGGCATACAAGACAATGGGACAAGTGCTGGAAAATGGGATTAGAATAGAAAGGTGCTTGATGGTCAGCTATATCTGTTGGTGCACTCTTACGTTTGTATGTTCAATCCCTTTTTGCCACAATCTGAATATCATTATCCATGTTGCTATATTGCTCTCCTGTCTTTTTTCTCTCTTTAAGTTATCACGTCGTCCCTCAGCTTTTCCCTCTCTGCTACTATTTACTTTAAACTCCTCTCTAACACCCTAGTTTAATAACTCACCTGGACACTTGTGCCGGCACGGTTCAGCTGAAGACCATCCCAACAGTGCAACTCCCACGTTCCCCATTACTGGTGACAATGCCCCATGATTCAAAACCCATCTCTGCCACACCAATCACTCAAACACACAATTAATTCTGTGACCTTATTTACCCTACAAAACATTGCTCGTTGCTCAGGTAGTAACACAGAGAATATTGCTGTTGTGGTTCTGCAGTATAATTTACCGCCCACCTCAGGGCGAGTTCAAGGGATGGTTTATAGATCTAGTGCAGTTTACAGAAATTAGGGTTTGAAACACAAGGAAGAAAATTAAGCTGTACTTTTTGCTCGTAATTTATTCTATCTCAATGAGCAAAGATCTAAAGTAATTGGCGAGAGGGACCAAAATTGAATAGACCATGGCCAGCAGAGTTTAGATCAACAAGTGCATGGACTGCAGAGAATGGGAATTCAGCTTGTTGTCGTCAAATCTGATAAAACAATGGTGTGTGTGAGATTTTCAATATCTGATGGGATGAGACAAGTGTGAGGGCAGCGATGCTACGAAAGAGAAAGAGAAAGTAGGTGGCCTTTGTTGTTAAGTGTCTTTTGGATATGAAACACAACGTTGGATCAAATAACTTTGAGCATCACTCTGTGACAACAGACATGATGTGGATTGGAATTGGTGACAAGAAAGCATAGTACCTGTCTGGGACTAACGATGATGTGCTCAGCCTTGTCTATGTTTGTTTAGAACATCCGTATGAGGATGTTGGCTAAGTACTCTGATAGCACATCGAGAATAGGGCGGACGGGTTGGTGGTGGCTCTGGAGAAATGTACTGCCTCAGCGTGCATGTAGAAGCTGACAAGATATCTGCAGATGCAAGGTCTATTGGAAAGCACGTGCAGGAACAAGAAGAGAGAACTAGGTTGTATTCGGTTATGAGGTCATCAGAAGTAACGTTGCCGATGGGAGAAGGGGAACAGAATCGATTGCTAGGACTCTGATCAGGGAGGTAGACATGGAAAAGTACAAGGGAATTTCCACCAAGAGGCTAGTGTTATCGGAATGAAGTATTGATGTTTGCAGGAAAAGGCAAGAGACGTCGGCTGAAAATTTCATGATTGAGGGCTTCAGTGGAAGAGGCCAGCGATGTTATGGGGGTGGAAGTTGACGTCTTTTGTGATGGAGAGGATAGCAGGTCAAACGTTTAGATCTGGGACGAATAGGTTGCAATGGTGACATCAAGTCTTATTTCACTTGAGGTATCAGCCAGAAAGGGGGATGGAATCGGTGATAATATTCTGGCGTTAATAGCGGATCCAAGGCGAAGATTTCAGCCTTCACAAAGTTTCATTGTTGGACATTATACCGCACACAAAACAGACTGTTGAAGTCTGACAGCAGAGGCACAGAACGTTCGAAAGAGATGATTCAATGGAGGAAATTTATGTTGCCAGCACACATGTGCAAATTGACATCATGTCTTTAGATGATGTCACTAAAGGGCAACATATAGGTGAGTAAGAGGAGTGGTACCCCAGACCTAACTATGCTGGGATGGGAAGAAAAGCCATCAGCAGACGCCCTGCCGCCGATGAGAGCGGAGTAACAGCAACCATAATAGTGCAGTGGCACTGTTGGACGCCACTGTCAGAGGTATGAGTTTCCTGCAGATTAAGAGGAGAGGGTGGAGATTGTGAGGAGTGAGGCCAGTAAGGGCTTAAATTCAGGGATGAATTTTCAAATGTAATATGATCGAGTGGACTGAGAATTAATGAGACTGACTGAGAGCGAGGTTGATAGAGAAGTGGGTTTGGTGAGGGTTCGACATGGACATGAGTGTTCGGATCAGTTTAGTTTGGTGGAACGTGGCCGTTTTATGACTAGCTATAGGTGAACTAAGGAATGAAGTGAAGAGCTGACACAGTTAGAATTTTACTGGCGCCATTAAACACTCCAGAATAAACAGAAACAAGCATCTTCAGTAAAATAACAGATACAGGAATGTCAATGAGGTCCTTCCAGTGTCCGTCCCCTAATATTAATTGGAGTAATTTCATGACTGCAATTCTGACAGTGTAATTTAAAAAGCGTCGTGTCAGAGGCTGAAAATTCATATTTTGAATGGGAAATTCCAGAGATTGTGTGAAATGGGTCTGCCTGTGTCTTTGGATTCAATTAAATTGCGAAACAATTGATGAGAGTTGTAAATGATTGGGCAAAATCCAACACATTAAATTAAATGAAAGCTACAAATGTAGCTTTTCATTATTATTCGATCAGTGTTGTAGTTTTAAAGTGTGTAGCATTATTCCTGCAAGAGACCTGATTAATATAATACCCGATACAAGAACACAAGAAGTAGGAGCAGGAGCAGGCTATTCAGCCCCTCGACCCTGCCCCGCCATTCAATAAGATCTTGACAGATCTGTCCCAGGCCTCAACTCCTCTTTCAGGCCTGCTCCGCATAACCTTCGACTCCCATAGATTTAAAAAATCCATCTATCTCATCTTTAACTACAGTTAGTGACCTGGACTACACAACGCTCTGAGGTGGAGAATTCCAGAGATTCACCACCCTTTGAGAGAAGAAATTGCTCCGCTCTCAGTTTTAACTGTGTGCCCCCTTATTCTGTAATTACCACCTACATTCGAGACTTGGAGAAGTTTGAGTTTAATTCTGCATATTATTTGCACTGGAGTCAAAGCTGCTGATGTAATATCACGTTCAAGTGACTGTAAATAATTACAATGATCAGGGGGATAACTATGCCAGTGGAGAATTATTCCCTGTATAAATCAGGGCTCAAATGAAAACAGAAGCTGAGTGTGCCTGCCAGAGCTGCCATTTCCATAACAAACTGCTTCTCGTAACTTGGGATCTTCTACCATACTTCCGATAGAACACATTTACTACCCAACTCTCGCGGCAGCTGGAGTACCTGGTGAGCTTTCATCTCATCTGTTGATTATGTAAATCAATGTTAACCGTGCACTTGGCAATGTTTCGATGGCTGCATTTTTTGATCAACTGCCTGCTCTGTTCTGTCGTTTGACTAGTTTACTAACTTAACCCTCTTAACTTGCAGTATTGTTTGTAATTGCTGAATTATATCTTTAAAGATCATTGCATACCTTTTTCTGCAAATGTAAATCGACCACTGTCTGTACTGAATGTAGTGGAACTGGGTAACCGACCTAGCAGCTACGATTGGTATATCAGGGATAAGCCTTTCAGAAATATTTATTCACGAATGTGTTTTCAGTAATTGATAATGAGGCAGTTCAAAGTCTCATTGTCAGAGATAGGCAGCACAATGACCTAACTCCTCAATAATATAGTTCACCTTAACTGGAGTTCGATGTATTGATGTGTTATCCCAGTTAGGGCAAATTATTCCATTCTGGATGGTGAGATGAGTTTGCTGCTGTCTCTTTTACATTTGTTTCCCTGCTTAAGTGAGGGTAAATTCGCTGATTGTTACTCGATGCCATTGTAAAACAAAATGATTGATGTTATGTCACATAATTTTGAACTGTGCCAACTGCAATTATGGAATCATCCAATGGTTTCATCACAGAAAGAGGCCATTTAGCTAGTCGTGTTCGTGCTGGCTCCCTGCAAGAACAACTCAGCTAGTCCACTCCCCTTGTTCTTTCCTCGCAGCCTTGCATCTTTTCTCTTCTAGTGCTTATCAAATTTCCTTTCGAAAGCACCGATTCAATGTGTCTCCGCTATACGCTCAGACAGTGTATTCTAGATCCTAACCACTCGCTGCGTTAACCGAAATAACTTTTACCTCTTGTCGCCGTTACTTCTCTTGCCATCCGCGTTTTTTCCAAGTCCGTATGCATTCGACCAAAGGCAGAAATTTATCTCTATGTACTCTGTCCAGATACTTCATGACTTTGAACAGCTCGATCAAATCTCCTCTCAACGTTCTCCTCCCTAAGGAGAACAATCCAGCATCTGCAAACTATCCATGTAACTGAGAGTCCTCACCTCACCCCTGGAACTATTCTCGTAACTCCGTGCTACACCCTCGCTCAGATCTTACATCCTTCTGAAAGTGTGCCATGCACACAATACCCCGGTTGTTTCCTATCAGTGTGCCTTCCTTTTATACTTTATTCCTCACTTATAAAGCTCAGGATCCCATAAGTCATTTTAATAACTTCACCAACCTCCTCCTCTACTTTGTTTAGATTTTTCCCTTAATTTTATATTGCATAATTGCGTTTTTTCCAACCAAAATGTATCATGTCACCCTTCACTTCATTCAATTTCGTGTGACATCTGTCTGATCATCTACCAGCCTGTGTTTGTCATTCTGAAGTCTATCACAATCCTCTTCACAGTTCAAAATACTTCTAAGTGTTGCGTCATATACAACTTTTGAAGTTGTGCCCTGTAGACTAACGTTAACATCAATATACATAAAGAAAAATGGTGATCCTTTTTGCGACACCTGTCGAAACTCTGTGCTTCCTGCAGTCTGAAAAAGAACCATTCACAACTGCCCTCTAAATACTGCGTTTAAGCCAACCTTGGAGCAACAGAAATAGCTGAACATACCTAACAGGTCTGGCAGCATCTGTGGAGAGAGAAGCAGAGTTAATATTTCAGATCTGTGACCTTTCATCAGTTCTGCTGATGTCACAGACTTGAAATGTTAACACCGCAGATTCTGCCAGACATGATAACTATTTTGGATACTGTTGCGGGGGACGACTTACCAGGGGTAAGCAATGGGTTACAGGTATCTGGCACAGAGTCTGTCCCTGTTGCTCAGAAGGGAAGGGGGAAGAGGAGCAGTGCATTGGTCATTGGGGACTCCATAGTTAGGGGAACAGATAGAAGGTTCTGTGGGAACGAGAGAGACTCATGTTTGGTATGTTGCCTCCCAGGTGCTAGGGTTCGTGAAGTCTCGGATTTTGTTTTTGGGATCCTTAAGGGGGAGGGGGAGCAGCCCCAAGTCGTGGTCCACATAGGCACCAACGACATAGGTAGGAACAGAGATGGGGATTTAAGACAGAAATTCAGGGAGCTAGGGTGCAAGCTGAGAGCGAGAACAAACAGAGTTGTTATCTCTGGGTTGTTGCCCGTGCCACGTGATAGCGAAGCGAGGAACAGGGAGAGAGAGGAGTTGAACACGTGGCTGCAGGGATGGTGCAGGAGGGAGGGTTTTGGTTTCCTGGATAATTGGGTCTCTTTCTGGGGTAGGTGGGACCTCTACAAACAGGATGGTCTTCACCTGTACCAGAGGGGTACCAATATCCTGGCGGGGGGGGGGAGATTTGCTCGTGCTCTTCGGGGGGGTTTAAACTAATTCAGCAGGGGAATGGGAACCGAAATTGTAGTGCCAGTGCACAGGATGTTGAGAGTAGTGAGGTCAGGGATAAGGTTACAAGGACGCAAGAGGGCACTGGCAAGCAAGAACTTGGTTTAAAGTGTGTCTACTTCAACGCCAGGAGCATCCGGAATAAGGTGGGTGAACTTGCAGCATGGGTTGGTACCTGGGATCTCGATGTAGTGGCCATATCGGAGAGATGGGTAGAGCAGGGGCAGGCATGGATGTTGCAGGTTCCGGGATTTAGATGTTTCAGTAAGAACAGAGAAGATGGTAAAAGAGGGGGGGGCGGTGTGGCATTGTTAATCAAGGAGAGTATTACAGCGACAGAAAGGACATTTGAGGACTCGTCTACTGAGGTAGTATGGGCCGAGGTTAGAAACAGGAGCGGTGAGGTCACACTGTTGGGAGTCTTTTATAGACCTCCGAAGAGTTCCAGAGATGTAGAGGAAAGGATAGCGAAGATGATTCTCGACAGGGGCGAGAGTAACAGGGTAGTTGTTATGGGGGACTTTAACTTTCCAAATGTCGACTGGAAATACTACAGTTCGAGTACTTTAGATGGGTCAGTTTTTGTCCAGTGTGTGCAAGAGGGTTTTCTGACACTGTATGTAGACAGGCCAACCAGGGGCGATGCCACATTAGATTTGGTACTGGGTAATGAACCCGGCCAGGTGTTAGATTTAGATGTAGGTGAGCACTTTGGTGATAGTGACCACAATTCGGTTAGGTTTACCTTAGCGATGGGCAGGGACAGGTATATACCGCAGGGCAAGAATTATAGCTGGGGGAAAGGAAATTATGATGCGATTAGGCAAGATTTAGGATGCGTAGGATGGGGAAGGAAACTGCAGGGGATGGGAACAATCGAAATGTGGAGCTTATTCAAGGAGCAGCTACTGCGTGTCCTTGATAAGTATGTACCTGTGAGGCAGGGAGGGAGTTGTCGAGCGAGGGAGCCGTGGTTTACTAAAGAAGTTGAAGCGCTTGTCAAGAGGAAGAAGAAGGCTTATGTTCGGATGAGACGTGAAGGCTCAGTTAGGGCTCGTGAGAGTTACAAGCTAGCCAGGAAGGATCTAAAGGGAGAGCTAAGACGAGCCAGGAGAGGACACGAGAAGTCATTGGCGGATAGGATCAGGGAAAATCCTAAGGCTTTCTATAGGTATATCAGGAATAAAAGAATGACTACAGTTAGATTCGGGCCTTCAAAGGATAGTAGTGGGAGGTTGTGTGTGGAACCAGAGGACGTAGGGGAAGCGTTAAATGAATATTTTGCGTCAGTATTTACAGTGGAGAAAGAAAATATTGTCGAGGAGAATACTGAGATTCAGGCTACTAGGCGAGATGGGATTGAGGTTCACAAGGAGGAGGTGTTAGCAATTTTGGAAAGTGTGAAAATAGATAAGTCCCCTGGGCCAGATGGGATTTATCCTAGGATTCTCTGGGAAGCTAGGGAGGATATTGCAGAGCCTTTGTCCTTGATCTTTATGTCGTCATTGTCGACAGGAATAGTGCCGGAAGACTGGAGGATAGCAAATGTTGTCCCCTTGCTCTAGAAGGGGAGTAGAGACAGCCCTGGTAATTATAGGCCTGTGAGCCTTACTTCGGTTGTGGGTAAAATGTTGGAAAAGGTTATAAGAGACAGGATTTATAATCATCTTGAAAAGAATAATTTCATTAGCGATAGACAGCACTGTTTTGTGAAGGGTAGGTCGTGCCTCACAAACCTTATTGAGTTTTTCGAGAAGGTGACCAAACAGGTGGATGAGGGTAAAGCAGTGGATGTGGTGTATATGGATTTCAGTAAGGCGTTTGATAAGGCTCCCCATGGTAGGCTATTAAGAAAATATGGAAGTATGGGTTTGAAGGTGATTTAGAGCTTTGGATAAGAAATTGGCTAGCTGAAAGAAGACAGAGGGTGGTGGTTGATGGTAAATGTTCATCCTGGAATTTAGTTACTAGTGGTGTACCGCAAGGATGTGATTTGGGGCCACTGCTGTTTGTCATTTTTATAAATGACCTGGAAGAGGGTGTAGAAGGGTGGGTTAGTAAATTTGCGGATGACACTAAGGTCGGGGGAGTTGTGGATAGTGCCGAAGGATGTTATAGGGTACAGAGGGTCATAGATAGGCTGCAGAGCTGGGCTGAGAGATGGAAAATGGAGTTTAATGCGGAAAAGTGCGAGGTGATTCACTTTGGAAGGAGTAACAGGAATGCAGAGTACTGGGCTAATGGGAAGATTCTTGGTAGTGTAGATGAACAGAGAGATATTGGTGTCCAGGTGCAGAAATCCCTGAAGGTTGCTTCCCAGGTTAATAGGGCTGTTAAGAAGGCATATGGTGTGTTAGCTTTTATTAGTCGGGTGATCGAGTTTCGGAGCCACGAGGTCATGCTGCAGCTGTACAAAACTCTGGTGAGACCGCAACTGGAGTAGTGAGTGCAGTTCTGGTCACCGCATTATAGGAAGGATGTGGAAGCTATGGAAAGGGTGCAGAGCAGATCTACTAGGATGTTGCCTGGTATGGAGGGAAGGTCTTCCGAGGAAAGGCTGAGGGGATGGAGGTTGTTTTCGTTGGAGAGAAGGAGGAAGACAGGTGACTTAATCGAGACATATAAGATAATCGGAGGGTTGGCTAGGGTGGATAGTGAGAGTCTTTTTCCTCGGATGGTGATGGCAAACAGGAGGGGACATAGCTTCAAGTTGAGGGTTGATAGATATAGGACAGATGTCAGAGGTAGTTTCTTTACTCAGAGAGTATTGGGTCGTGGAACGCCCTGCCTGCAACAGTAGTAGACTCGCCAAATTTAAGGGCATTTAAGTGGTCATTGGATAGACATATGGATGAAAATGGAATAGCGTAGGTCAGATGGTTTCACAGGTCGGCGCAACATCGAGGGCCGAAGGGCCTGTACTGCGCTGTAATGTTCTAATTCTAATTCTAATTTCCATTACTTGCTGTTTTTATCTCAGCGTACCAGCATCCACATTATTTTGTTTTTACTTAACTTCGTATTGATGGTTGCCAATTCCCCTGATATTCCATAGGCTTCAGGTTAAGGGCAAGCCTATTGTGTGGCACTTTATCAAATTCCCTTTGGAATTCCATGTACACTACATCATCCACATTACCCTCATGAACACTCTCTGTAACCCCACCTAAATAACGCAATCAAGTTATTTAAACACGATTTGCCTTTTCGAAATTTCTGCCGGGTTTGCTTAATCAATCTGCTCTTATCCAAGTAACTGTTAATTTTGTTTTGGAGTATAATTTCTAAAAATGGTCCTATCACTGAGATTAAATGGACTTGTCTGTAGTTATTTCGGACATTCTTACACGCTTTTTTGAACAAGGGTGTAACATTTGCAGCTCTCCAGTTCTATGGCGCCAACCCAACATCGGAGGTGGATTGGAAACTTCGGGTCAATGTCTCTGCAGTTTCTGCACTTACTTCCCTCATTATCCTCTGATGTATCCCATTCGGCCCTTCTGACTTAGAAATTTTAAGCCTTTTCTACTACATACACTTTATCAATCTTTAGCCCATCCAGTGGCTCAGCTACCTCCTCTTTGATTATGACTTTTGGATTATCTCAGTTCTCTGTGTAGAACGTTCATGGAACTAATTTAATACATCACTGTGCTCTTTGGGTCCATGAGTATTTCTTCGCTTTGTTCCCAAAATACACGTTTACCATTTATATGCCGATGGGAGGCTGATGCGTTCCCGTTTCTGTTAGCTGCCAGTCTATTTGCATATTGTTCCTTTGCCTCTCGTATTTCCTAAATTAAAGAGAGTGTTTTAATGTTTCGAAATATTGTTGATCATTCTTTATTTATTTCAGAGATAATGTTTGAATTAAAATGATTGTCTCAGTTTGATCAACTTCTTATATAAAGGAAGTCGTGGAGAAGACGAACTAAAATCAGGAAGAGGAATGGAAAAATTGTGGGTGGAAAATGAGAGACAGACACAACGGGATAAATGTACTGTCAGAACAGGCAAAGGGAAAGACATACATGGAGTCATAGAGTTATACAGCGCAGAATCAGGCCCTTTGGCCCATCGTGCATGTGCCGGCCATCAAGCACCTAACTATTCTAATCCCATTTTCCAGCACTTGACCCGTAGCTTTGTATGCTATGGCGTTTCAAGTGCTCATCTAAATACTTCTTAAATGTTGTGAGGGTTCCTTCCTCTACCACCACTTCAGGCAGTGTATTCCAGATTCCAAGCACCCTCTGGGTGATTTTCTTCCCGTCAAATCCCCTATAGACCTCCTTCTCCTTACCTTAAAGCTGTGTCCTCTGGTTATTGACTCCTCTGCTGAGGGAAAACGTCTCTTCTTATCGAACGTATGGCCCTCATAATTTTGAAAATCTCAATCCCTTCCTCCATCCTCTTCTGTTCTCAGGTAACAATGCTAGCCTTTTCAATCTCTCTTAATAGCTGAAATGCTCCAGCCAAAGGCAGCATCCAGTTGAATCTCCTTTGCACCCTCTCCAGTGCAATCACATCCTTCCTATAGTGTTGTGCCCAGAACTGTACACAGTACTCCAGCTATGGCCTAGCTAGCGTTGCATACAGCTCCATCATCACCTCCCTGCTCTTATATTCTATGCCTCAGCTAATAAAGACAAGCATCCCATATGCGTTCCTGACCACCTCATCGCACTGTGCTGCTGCCTTCAGTGATCTTTGCCGAAACATGAATGGAGAAAAATGAGAAAAAAGAGAAGCAGGAGAGAAAAGGACTCGAACAGGAAGATGCGACCACCAGAAAAAAGGAAAGGGAGAGGGAGAGAGAGATGGCGAAACATGGAGACAGAAATAGAGATAAACAGAATGTAAAATCAGGACCGATAAAGATACAAAGACATAAAGATAGGAATATATGGAGAAAGAGAGAAATCGAATAAGGGACAAACAGGCAGGAGAAACAGGATAATAAATAAATAAATGGACAACATAAAGGGAGAAAAGAGAAAGATATGCTCACTGACACACAGATTGTCAGAGGCAAACACATGACACAGCATGGGTGATAGACGGGTGTTCAGACAAAAATACAGATGTAAACAACAAAAATGAGAAGCACTAGCTAAATTAAGACAAATTGATAAAAGAGGCAAGTAAGCCAACGCCAGAGAGAAGGCATTAAGCAGTATTGAGACACAGAATGAGCAAAGTAAATGGTGACATATAAAATAGAGACAAAACAGCACTATATAGAGACATTGACAGAAACAAATATTAATATGACAGGGAAAAAAAATCACAGAAAAAATAAGAAAATTTGTGAAACCTACACCAAGACACAGAATCAATGAAGGGCAGTCAGATACAAATGCAGAAATGTGATGGAGGAATGAGACTGACACATATGGCCATTCAGTAATAATTCAAAACAATACCTGGAATATGTGAACAGAGCAGCAGAACTGCACCAGAGGAAGGAGATAGGCCAGTTAGTGTCTATTCAGGATTTTAGTTTTGACAGTTCTAAAGGTGGTGCATTCATGCTGCAGAATAAAGTCACTCAGTTATCTGTGACTGATCCTGTCCATTACTTACTACAGATTTATCTCCTGCAGTTCTGTCCAATATGTACATGTTTCAGCGCCTTGCATTTCCTGGAGTGCATAGCGAATTGGATTAGAGGATGGAAAAAAGTAGGTATGCTGTGATGTGCCCCTGCAAGTTGTACTGGAGCCCCAATTTTTCACAACAATTGATAATTTTGTTTTGATAAAGGAATAGAGGGATGCATATCCAAGTATGGTGACTGAAGTAAATTAGTTGGTACAATGAATAGTGTTGATGGGATCAGAAAGTTGGACAGGTGTGGAAAAGACTGGTGCATTTTGGCACTGTAGGCTAAATAAGGAAGACCTTAATACTTCTAACAAGTTCCCTAAACGGTTCTTAATGATAACGTCATCTGCACATATTACAGCTTATGCAACAACGGTTGTATAAGCAGGATCAAAGTATTCATCTTCAACACAACTTCAGAAACTAAAAAAGAAAATTATTGAAATAATAACCTGCAAGGACAGACCCGGTGTGTTCTAATCTTTGGGCCAATCCGTTCAGAGATGCTCAGACGACTTCTGAATACAAAAGATTGTGAGAGAAAGGAAGGCAAAACAAAGAACAAACAAAGAACAGTACAGCACAGGAACAGGCAATTCGGCCCTCCAGGCCTGCGCCGATCTTGATGCCTGCCTAAGCTAAAACCTTCTGCACTTCCGGGAATCGTATCCCGCTATTCTCATCCGATTCATGTATTTGTCAAGTTGCCTCTTAAACGTCCTTATCGTACCTGCTTCCACCACCTCCCCCAGCAGCAAGTTCCAGGGACTCAGCACCCTCTGTGTAAAGAACGTACCTCGCACATCTCCTCTAAACGTTGCCCCTCTCACCTCAAACCTATGTCCCCTAGTAACTGACTCTTCCACCCTGGGAAAAAGCTTCTGACTAGCCACTCTGTCCATGCCGCTAATCACTTCGTTAGCCTCTATCATGTCATCCCTCCACCTCCGTCGTTCCAGTGAAAGCAATCCGAGTTTATCCAACCTCTCCTCATAGCTAATGCCCTCCAGACCACGCAACATCCTAGTAAACCTCTCTGTACCCTCTCCATAGCCTCCACGTCCTTCTGGTAGTGTGGCGACCAGAATTGCACACAATATTCTAAGTGTGGCCTAACTAAAGTTCTGTACCGCTGTAGCATGACTTGCCAATTTTTATACTCTGTGCCCCGACCGATGAAGGCAAGCATGCCGTATGCCTTCTTGACTACCTTATCCGCCTGCGTTGCCACTTTCAATGACCTGTGGACCTGGACGCCCAGATCTCTCTGCCTGTCAATACTCCTAAGGGTTCTGCCATTTACTGTATACCTCCCACCTGCATTAGACCTTCCAAAATGCATTATCTCACATGCATCCGGATGAAAATCTGAGATGGCAAGGTGAAAACTGAAAAAGCAGTGTCTTACAGGTGTGCTGCCGAGCACAAGATGAGTTCATTGGTCAGCATGAGATGCAATATCAAATGAAGCAGCAACCTGTTGACATATTATCACCAAGCTTAATAGCACAACAAATGGTGCAACAGACAAAAGCTCATTGGCATTTGAACTGCTGCCTTCGCTCAAGCGAATCAGATAAAGTTAAGGGGTGATATTTCCTCCTGATGAGTTGTCGCCCTTTGTGATCATCTCTCTGTGACAGTAATCTCATACTCACTCTCTGTAATGAGCTGCAGAATAAGAATAAAGAAGCTTTTAACAGATGCCTGATCATTTCCCACTTTTTAGGCTTCAGGGGTCTGTATATGGACTATCCAGGAAAAGGTAAAGACACGTTTCGCCTATTTTGTGGCAAAAGCAAAACATTGGAATGATGGTCGTTATATCAAAGGTGCTGGAGTATAAAGGGGTGGACGTTATGTAACAGTTATATACAGATATGGTTAGCTATATGTTGTGCCACTTTCGATAATGCAAGGGAGAATTACGTTGAATATAGAAAGCGCAAAGTAACTGTGATAGGAACAATACAAAAGGCCAAGTGATAGTTCGAGAATAGATTTGTGGTTAACCTTACAGGGAATCTAAAGATATTCTAGTGGCATATTCACAGTGGCAGGTTTGTCAGAGAAGTGGTGGTATTTATTTGGGACAATCTACTGGTAAAAGCAGAAGACATAGCTGAGGTACTAACTGACTTGCATCAGTATGTCATCAGGAATGTGACTTTGCCAAGGATATGGTAAGTAGGGAAGCTGTCTCAATATTGGATGACACAAAATTGGTTCAAGAGAAGGCAATACATGGGCTGCCAGTAGTTAAAGTGCATACGCCAACCAATCAGGGTTGGATGAATTCTCGGTTGCTGCGGGAAATAAGGGTAGACATTGCGGAGATGATGGCCACAATCTCACAATCCCTCATGGATGCAGGGGTGTTGCTAAAGGAATGCAAATGTTTCAACCTTGCTCAAAAATACAGAAAAGTTATAAACTTGACAACTGCAGAGATTGGGAGGTGGGGAAGCTTTTAGAAACAGGAATCAAGGGGAAATGTAACATTCACTTGGGCGACGTGTGCACTGCATAAGGAAAACCTGTACAGATTGAGCAATGGCAAATTCTGTTTGACTAACGTGCTCGAGCGTGGGCGGAAGGAAACAGTGCAGCTGGTGATTTGTACATGTTCCTCCAAAGTATGTTCGATAAAGCACTGCAAAACAAGACCTTTTGGCAAAATATAAGCCTGGAATAAAAATAAGGAGGTCGCAGCATGACCAGAAAATCAGCTAAGACAGAGAAAACAGAATTGTGGTGAATGATTGTTTTCCAGAATGAAAGGAGGTATACCGTGGTGTTCTACAGGATTCTGTACTAGCACCACTGTTGTCTTAGTTATCGGTTAATGATTTTCGATTTCCTGGTATCAAGCACAAAATATAATTTGCAAATGACATGCAACAGTGTGGAGGATAGTTAAAGAATCATATATGTATAGAATGGTTACAGCACATAAGAGGTCCACGCAAGAAGGATGTTCCCGATGGTGGGGGAGACCAGAACGAGGGGTCATAGTCTAAGAACACGGGATAAACCTTTCAAGACTGAGATAAGGAGACATTTCTTCACCTCGAGAGTGGTGAGCCTGTAGAATTCGCTACCACAGAACGAAGTCGAGGCCAATTCATCGTATGTTTTCAAGAAGAAGTTAAATATAACTCTTGCGGAGAAAGGGATCAAAGTATATGGGGGGTCAGTGGGAACTGGTTACTGAGTTGGATGATCAGCCATGATCATAATGAATAGCGGAGCAGGCTCAAAGGGCTGAAGGGCCTACTCCGGCTCCTATTTTTTACGTTTCTATGTTTCTATAACAATTACATTTTGAAAGTGTGCAGTCAGTGATAATATGTAAGTAAGTGTTTTTTAATAAGCAAGACAACCCAAAGTAAGAATTTCCCAGGAATCTTCGTGCGACGAATGCACTTCGAAATTGATCAGTAATTTCTGACGCACTTCCTCTTGCTCTCTTGCAGTTAATTTGATTGCCATCGTGATACTATCCCGAGGAAAGTGCGGTCTATCCAAATGTATCACTCTCTACCTGTTGGCCATGGTTGTGACGGATCTATTGGTGATTATCACTGAGGTCGTATAGTTTCGGATTAGTTATGAATTTTACCCAGGATCATTACTGTCCATCACTCCTGTGTGCAGTATCATTGCTGTCCTGACTCGTGCATCCATAGACAGCTCGGTCTGGTTAACCATCACTTTCTCCTTTGATCGCTTTGTTGCTATTTGTTGCCAAAAGCAGAAAAGAAAATATTGCACGAAGAACACAGCATCTGTGGTTATAGCAACAACGTGCATTCTTCTGAGTTTGAAAAGCATTGTTTGGTACTTTATATATAAACCACAGGAGATCATCGACAATGTACCGTGGTTTTGTGATCTAAAACCAAGCTATTTTACTGAACCCGGATGGGTGGCCTTTGACTGGTTTGATACGATTTTAACTCCAATGCTCCCATTTGCATTGATCTTGCTACTCAACGCTCTGACTGTCAGGCACATTTTAGTTGCCAATCGTGTCCGTGAGGGATTAAGGGGACAGACCAAGGGAGAGAATCACATCGACCCAGAGATGGAAGGCAGAAGGAAGTCGGTTATTTTACTCTTCACAATTTCTGGCTGTTTCATACTTCTATGGTTGACCTATGTTACAGAATTCTTATATTATAACATTGCAGGGACAACTCTCCTGGACTACAATCACTCATTAAATACTTTTGCTCGCGTCGGGTTTATGCTGCAGAATTTAAGTTCCTGCACAAATACTTTTATTTATGGGGTGACGCAGAGCAAATTCAGAGAGCAGTTCAAGAGCATTGTGAAACATCCGATTATCCTGATTACTAAACTTATTTGCAATAAGAAGTGCTGAGCTCAGTACAGAGGCAGTAATGGTCGTGCCCAGTTCAAACTATGGAAAATAATAAAAAGAGAAATGACATTTGGAGTCAGGCCGCTATTGTTGGATGATGCGCCATTTTGGTTCAGGTGCAGGAGAGTCATTTTGATGACATTCAGCTGAAGATATTTTGGTTATTAGTTCATCCCTTCCGTGCAACAAGCAATGAATCGCATCCATAATGATGCCTTGCCAATAAGTGGAAATACAGACCTGGCTGATGTTTAAGGTAGATATTGTGTAATATTGCAAATTGAATTTTGGCTTTTCTTGCTGAAGGAATAGAGTATAAAGTAGCGGAGTGTTGCCGCAACTGTACAAGGCAGTCGTGAGACCGCACCTGAAGTATTGTCTACAGTATTGGTCCCCTTACCTGAGGAGGGATGCAGTTGCATTGGAAGCAGAGGAGGTTCACTCGATTGATTCCAGGGATCAGGGGCCTGTCTTATGAAGACAGTTTGGACACTTTAGGCCTTTTCACTCTCGAGATTATTAGAATGAGAGGATGTCTAAATGAGGTATATAAAATGATTAAGGGGATTGCCAAAGTAGATGTAGATAGGATGTTTCCTCTGGTGAGGCAATTTAGACCGAGATGTCATAGTTTTAGGATAAGGGACAGCAGAGTTAAAACAGAGATGAGGAGAAATGACTTCTCTCAAAGGGTCGTGAGTCGGTGTAATTCACTACCCCAGAGTACGGTGGATGCAGTGACTAAGGAGGAGACAGACAGTTTTTAAATTAGTAATGGGTTGAAAGGTTATGGACAGCAAAATGGAATTGAGGCCGAGATGGGATTAGCAAAGATCGTATAGCAGGCTCGAGGGGCTGAATAACCTACCCCTAGTTCTTACGTTCTGATGTAACAAGGTGTCATTTTTAATTACTTGTTAAAACGAAAAGCTGAATGGAATCTGAAATTTTACTGCATAACCATGATGAACGTATACCATTTTGGATACGGTTGGGGGCGCGACCTACCAGAGGAAAGACACAGTGGCCAGGTCTCTGGCACTGAGCCTGGCTCAGTGGCTCAGAAGGGAAGGGGGGAGAATAGGAGAGCGACAGTGATAGGAGATTCAATGTTTAGAGGAACAGACAGGAGATTCTGCTGTCGCGAACGAGACTCCCAGTTGGTATGTTGCTGAGCGGGTGCCAGGGTCAGGGATGTCTCGGATCGAGTCCACAGGATTCTTAAGGGGGAGGGGGAGCAGCCAGAGGTCGTGGTACATATCGGTACCAATGACATAGCCAGGAAAAGTGATGAGGACTTGAAAAGCGAATATCGGGAGATAGGTTGGAAGCTGAAAGGCAGGACGAGCAGAGTAGTAATCTCAGGATTGTTATCGGTGCCACGTGCTAGTGAGGCGAGAAACAGGGAGCGAGTGCAGCTGAACACATGGCTACAGAACTGGTGTAGGAGGGAGGGATTCAGATACGTGGACCATTGGGATACCTTCTGGGGAAGGTGGGACCTGCACAAGAAGGACGGGTTGCATCTGAACTGGAGGGGCACCAATATCCTGGGCGGGAGGTTTGCTCGAGCTCTTCGGGAGGGTTTAAACTAGTTTGGCAGGGGGATGGGAACCGGAGCCACGGATCAGTGGATAGGGTAGCTGTTGAACAGGCAGATACCGAGTGTAGAGAGTCTGTGAGGAAGGTTAGACAGTTGACACGACAAAGTTGCAGCCAGTATGATGGGTTGAAGTGTGTCTATTTTAACGCAAGAAGTGTCAGGAATAGGTGTGGTGAACTTAGAGCATGGATGAGTACTTGGAGCTACGATGTTGTGGCCATTACGGAGACGTGGATATCACAGGGGCAGGAATGGATGGTGGATGTTCATGGGTTTAGATGTTTCAAAAGGAATAGGGAGGGAGGTAAAAGAGGTGGGGAAGTGGCATTGTTAATCAGGGTTAGTACCACAGCTGCAGAAAGGGAGGTCGTCGAGGAGGGTTTGTCTACTGAGTCATTATGGGTGGAAGTCAGAAACAGGAAAGGAGCAGTCACTTTGTTGGGTGTTTTCTGTAGACCCCCCAATAGCAACAGAGACATGGTGGAACAGATTGGGAGGCAGATTTTGGAAAAATGCAGAAATAACAGGGTTGTTGTGATGGGTGACTTCAACTTCCCGAATATTGATTGGAACCTCCTTAGTGCAAATTGTTTGGATGGAGCAGATTTTGTCAGGTGTGTCCAGGAAGGTTTCCTGACCCAATATGTAGATAGGCCGGCTCGAGGGGAGACTATGTTGACTTGGTGATTGGCAACGAACCAGGCCAGGTCGCAGATCTGTCGGTGGGAGAGCATTTTTGTGATAGTGATCACAACTCCCTGACCTTTACTATAGTCATGGAGAGGACAGGAGCAGACGGGATGGGAACATATTTAATTGCGGGAGGGGAATTACAATGCTATTAGGCAGGAAATGGGGAGCATAAATTGGGAACAGATGTTCTCAGGGAAATGCACGACAGAGATGTGGAGGTTGTTTAGGGAGCACATGCTGCGACTGCTGGACTGGTTTGTCCCGATGAGGCAGGGAAGGGATGGTAGGGTGAAGGAACCTTGGATGATAAGAGATGTGGAACAGCTAGTCAAGGGGAAGAAAGAAGCTTACTTAAGGTTGAGGAAGCAAGGATCAGTCAGGGCTCCAGAGGGTTACAATGTAGCCAGGAAGGAACTGAAGAATGGACTTAGGAGAGCTGGAAGGGGACATGAAATAGACTTGGTGGACAGGATTAAGGAAAATCCCAAGGCGTTCTACACTTATGTGAGGAACAAGAGGATGGCCAGAGTGAGGGTAGGGCCGATCAGGGACAGTGGAGGGAACTTGTGCCTGGAGTCGGAGGAGGTAGGTGAGGTCCTAAATGAATACTTTGCTTCAGTATTCACTATTGAGAGGGACCTGGTCGTTTGTGAGGACAGCGTGGAACAGACTGATATGCTCGAACATGTTGAGCTTAAGAGGGAGGTTGTGCTGGAAATTGTGAATTATATGAGGACAGATAAGTCCCCGGAGCCAGACGGGATATACTCAAGGATATTACGGGAAGTGAGGGAAGAGATTGCTGCGCCTTTGGCGATGATCTTTGCCTCCTCACTGTCCATTGGAGTAGTACCGGATGATTGGAGGGTGGCAAATGTTGTTCCCTTGTTCAAGAAAGGGAATAGGGATAACCCTGGTAATTATCGACCAGTCACTCTTACGTCGGTAGTGGGCAAATTATTGGAGAGGATTCTGAGAGACAGGATTTATGATCATTTGGAAAAGCATGGCGTGATTAGAGATAGTCAGCATGGCTTTGTGAGGGGCAGGTCATGCCTCACAAGCCTTATTGAATTCTTTGAAGATGTGACAACGCACGCTGATGAAGGAAGAGCAGTGGATGGGGTGTATATGGATTTTAGCAAGGCGTTTGATAAGGTTCCTCATGGTAGGCTCATTCAGAAAGTAAGGAGGCATGAGATGCAGGGAATGTTGGCTGTCTGGATACAAAATTGGCTGGCCCATAGAAATCAGAGGGTGGTAGTAGATGGAAAGTATTCAGCATGGAGCTCGGTGACCAGTGGTGTTCCACAAGAAACTGTTCTGGGACCTCTGCTCTTTGTGATTTTTACAAATGACTTGGATGAGGAAGTGAAAGGCTGGGTTAGCAAGTTTGCCGATGGCTCGAAGGTTACTGGAGTTGTGGATAGTGTGGAAGGCTGCTGTAGGTTGCAACGGGAAATTGACAGGATGCAGAGCTGGGCTGAGAAGTGGCAGATGGAGCTCAACCTGGAAAAATGTGAAGTGATTAATTTTGGAAGGTCGAATTTGAATGCGGAATACAGGCTTAAAGACAGGATTCTTGGTAGTGTGGAGGAACAGAGGGATCTTGGGGTCCATGTCCATAGATCGCTCAAAGTTGCCACCCAAGCTAATAGGGTTGTTAAGAAGGCGTATGGTGTGTTGGCTTTCATTAATCGGAGGTGGAGTAATGCATATCAAGGTACAGATCATTTATGGGCGGCACAGTGGCGCACTGGTTAGCACTGCAGCCTCACAGCTCCAGCGACCCGCGTTGAATTCTGGGTACTGCCTGTGTGGAGTTTGCAAGTTCTCCCTGTGTCTGCGTGGGTTTCCTCTGGGTGTTCCGGTTTCCTCCCACATGCCAAAGACTTGCAGGTTGATAGGTTAATTGGCCATTATAAATTGTGCCTAGTATAGGTAGGTGGTAGGGAAATATAGGGACTGGTGGGGATGTGGTAGGAATATGGGATTAGTGTAGGATTAGTATAAAAAATGTGTGGTTGATTGTCGGCACAGACTCGGTGGGCCGAAGGGCCTGTCTCAGTGCTGTATCTCTAAAAAAAAAATTAAATGGTCAATTCACTTGTGCACATAAACACTTCACAGACATCGCTATGGAATGTGCTATCTGCTGCATTCCCAAGACAAGATATGGACAGTGAATGACAGAAAAAAATGAAGTGATGGGGGAAGAGCGGGAGAGTGTGACTAACTGGACTGCTCTTCAAAAGAGATAACACAGATTCAATGGATCGAATCGCCTCCTACTTTGTTATCGTACACTATGATTCTATGGCGCTCTTCAGAGAGAGAGAGAGAGATAGAGCGAAAGAGATGGGTTCAGGAGAGGGAGAAAGAGAGAGATAAAAAGAGAAAGAGATGGGTTCAGGGGAGAGAGAGGGAGAGATACAGAGATCAGGCGAAGGAGAGAGAGCGCGATGGGATGAGGGAGAAAGGGTTGGGCTGAGCGAAAGAGAGAGAGAGAGAGACACTCAGGGAGAGGGAGAGGATTAAAACATCCCAAAGGGATGTAACAAGCTCGAGGGGCCGATCGGCCTCCTCCTGTCGTCCCGAGGGCTTTATAATTATTACACGCTAAAATAAACAAGGTCGTGATGATAATTTTGGGAAAATAAAATGGAATTAATTAACAATAGTTTCTCGTTAACGATTACTGACCCTATCGCCTCCGAATGTGTTATAGTACTCTATGATTCTATGGCGCTCTTCTGCAAGAGAGAGTGAGGGAGATGGGGTGAGGGAGAGAGAGAATTAAAGAAACAGAGATGGGGTGAGGAAGAGAGAGAGAAATGGGGTGGGAGAGAGATAGATAAAGACAGGGTGAGGGAGGGAGAGAGACGGGTAAGGAGGAGGACAGAGTCTGGCTGAGGTACAGAGAGAGAGAGAGAGAGAGAGAGAGGGAGAGGGAGACACCGTAAGGGAGTGGGTGAGGAAGAAAATGTCTCAAAGAGGTAGGATGGGCTCGAGGTGCCAAACAACCTCCTCCTGTCTTCCTAAGGGATTTATTATTACATCCTGAACTAAACTAGGTCTAAATGATAATTTTTAGCAAATGAAATGGAATTAATTAACAATAGTTTATCCTTTAAATTATTCATCCGAATTCATAATATTACTTGTGTGAATTTGGCCTTGACAGATAATTTGCTGTTTATGAACATCACTGAATAAATAAATACTGGAAGATTCAATGTCACTTTGTTTCCATCCTTGTTCAAACACCTGCTGACCTACTCGAAGGTTTAAACCTGAGCAGCAGTTCTGATGGTGCAGGGTCCCTTTCAGAATTTGGGACTGACCCTCTCCCTGTTGCCACCTCCCCCCACCCCTCTCTGGGTCACAGTGCTGGGTCAGGGGTCACAGACTGCACGGACACTGGGATTGACCCACTGACCCAAAGACAAGAAAAGTAAAGCAAAATTCTCCTGGTCCCTGTGAAATCAGATTGACAATAAATGTAAACCCCGAGAGTGAAAAATAGAAGGAGAACAGAGAGATTTTGATGTTTGTATAAACATGATTTACACAGAGGGAAGTGTTTGTGTTTATCTGTCTAAATTGGTCAATGTGAATATTTGTGTCTCTGTGTGGGTTTCTCTCTCTCTCTCTCTCTCTCTCTCTCTCCTTCTCTCTCGGTCAGTGGGAATGGATGTGCCTGGCTGTGGATTTCCATGTGTGTGTGTGTTTATCTGGACATGTTAGTCTGCCTGTGTTTATGTGACTGTCTTTGTGTCCGTGTGTGGGGTTGTTTCTCTGTGTTTGTGTTTCCAAGGCTGGATATGAGGGTGGGAGAGGACACAGAAGGACATTCTCAAATCTCTTATTAAAGATCTTTCATCTTAACAACTCTGATGAATATCCAGAAATATCCTCCACAAAATATCAAGCAGTTGTATCTCAATACATGTCAGGACAGAAATGCCTCTCTCAAACACTGCCCATGTTAGGTTTATATGGGCTGATGATATAAAGTTAGGTGGAACAGTAAGCTGTGGGGTGGGCACAAAGAGACTGCAAAGCGAGATTGACAGGTTAAGTGAGTGGGCAAGGAAGTGGCAGCTGGAATATCATGTGGAGAGATGTGAGGTTCTTCACTTTGGCAATGTTGAAGTTATGCCCTGTAAACCCAAGTCCAAGTCATTAATATATATCAAAAAGATCAGTGGTCCTAATCCAAATACCTGGGGAATACCACTGTCCCACCATCTCTTCTCCTTTTCCGACCCGTGGAGGCGGATGATGCGGGCATGGGTCTTAATGAATACATTGCGAATGTCTTCACAACAGAGGGGACGAAGCAGACATTGTAATCAATGAGGAGGGGTTTGAAATATTGAATGGGCTGAAAAGTGAGAGTGGCAATATTAAGGGATTTAGCATCTTTGAAACCTGATAACTGACCAGGCTCAGACTGTTAAGAGGTACAAGGGAGGAAATAGCAGAGGCCCTGACCATCATTTTCCAATCCTCTCTGGTTACAGTCGTGCTGCCAGAGGACTGGAGGACTGCGAATGTTGTACTGTTGTTTAACAAGGGAGAAAGTAAGAGACTGAGTAATTACAGGCCACCCAGCCCAATCACAGTGGAGGGAAAATTATTGGGCATAAGATTATGATTGATTCCTTTCTCATACTGTGTGTCTCAGTGTCTCCATTTCTGTGTCTCTGCCACATTTAAGCACGACCCTTACATTGGTGAGGAGACAGTCCCTGAAATAAATGTCCCAGTGTTGTGGTAACATATAACGGATACCGAGAACGAACCTAAAATGGCTGACTAACGTTGGTGGATTTCCACATATGTTTGAGAGAGGGAGGTGAGAGAGGCAGACAGACAGAAAGATAGACAAAGAGGCAGACACAGACGCGACACAGAGAGTGATAGCAGAATAATTGCCGTTGGAGAGAGGAAGAGGAGGAGGCCATTTAGCCCCTCAACCCTCCTCTGTCATTCAATCACCTCATGGCTGATGCGTGATCTAACTCCATGTACCTATCGTTGCCCTTTAATACCTTTGGTGCAAAAAAATCTTTCAAACTCAGACTTAAAAATTAACAAGTGTCTCAGCATCAATTGCCGTTTGTGGAAGAGAGTTCCAAACTGATACCACACCTGGTGTGCTGAGGTGTTTCTTCATTTCACTCCTGAATGGTATTTAGAGTACGTTTAGATATTTAGAAGAGACCCCCAAGTTCCTGACTCCGCAGCCAGTGGGAATAGTTACTATCTGTCCACCTTATCAGTTTCCCTTATTATCTTTAAATCATTCATCGAATCATCGATAACCTTCTAAATTCCATGAATAGACAGTAAAGCTCCAGCTACACTGTCCCATTAAACATTCCCAAGCTAAGCACAATGTTGCGTTTGACATAGAGTAAATTTCCCTCTATGCTGTCCCATCACACACTCCAAGGGCAGGAACATCATGGGGTGGATGCAGAGTGAATCTCACTCTACACTGTCCGGATTGAACAGAGAGAGAGACAGAAAGAGAGAAACAGAGAGACATCGACTGACAGGGTGACTGAGAGAGAAAGTAGAATATTTAACAGGGGATATTGGAAGAGGAGGATGCAATTTAACCCCACGACTCTGTTCCGGCATTCAATGTGATCATGGCTGATCTGTGATCGAACTTACACCATGTCTCTTGCCTTTGCCCCTTATCTCCTAACCCCTTTGGTTAACAAGGATCTCTCAATCACAGATTTAAGAATTAACCAATAAGCCAGCATGACATTTGCATAACCAATATCACGAGTTTGTGTTGGCTCCCACAGTGGAATAGCTTTCTGGATGTTGAAAATGGAGGCTATTCCTTCTGGATCATCAAACGTGGTCGCCCGGCCCCAACTTCATCTGAATTTCTCCCTCTCGCGATGTTTTTTCTCTCCAAACCTATCTCGCATACATTTGTGCACACAGCAGTGAAGCATTACGTCAAATTAAAATTTCTTACATTATACTTTTCATCCACCTCAACAATCTCCATCCCGACAACTTTGTCCCTCTCTACAGCACTCTCTCTGCCTGCATATCTAACCCTCTCTCCTTCTGTCTCCCTCTTAGTGTCAGAGATAGCAGGAGGGAGAGAAAAACAAAGAGAAACACAGAGAACAACACCAGCTTCTCCCATCTATCCACGTAACTGAAGTCCCTCATCCCTGGAACAAGGCTTGTGATTCTTTTCTGCACCCTCTCTAATGCCTCCACATCCTTCCTCAAGTGCGGTGCCCAGAATTGTATACAGTACTCCAGTTGAGGCCAAACCAGTGTTTTACACAGGTCTGTCATAGCGCCCTTGCGTTTGTACTCTATGTCTGTATTTATAAAGCCCAGGACACCTTATGCCTTTTAACCACTTTCCCAACCTCCCCTGTCACCGTCAGTGATGTGTGTACAAATGCTCCACAGATCTCTCAGTTCCTGCACCTGCTTTAGAATTTTATCCTTTACTTTAGATCGTCTCTTCTCCTTTTTCCTACCTGTGAAGGCGGAAGATCTGGGCATGGTTCTTATTGAATACATTGCGACTTGTCTTCACAAAAGAGGGCACGAAGCAGATATTGTAGTTAATGAGCAGGGGTTTGCAATATTGAATGGGATAAACAGTGGGAGAGGAAATATTAAGGGGTTTAGCATCTTTCAAAGCTGATAATTCACCAGGCTCAGACTGTTCAGAGGTGCAAGGGAGGAACTAGCAAAAGCTCTGACCATCATTTTCCAATCCTCTCTGGTTATAGTCGTGCTGCCAGAGGACTGGAGGACTGCGCATGTTGTCCTGTTGATTAACAATGAAGAAAGTAATCGACTGAGTAATTACAGGCCACCCAGCCTAATTACAGTGGAGGGAAAATTATTGGGTACCAGGGATTGATTCACTCCTTTCTAGTACTTTGTGTCTCAGTGTCTCCATGTCTGTGTCTCTGTCACGTTTTAAGCTCTGACCTTACATTAGAGAGGAATCGGTCTCTGAAATAAATGTCCCAGTGTTGTGGTAACATATAATGACCACCGAGAACCAGCATAAAATGGCTGACTAATGTGTGTAGATTTCCACAGATGTTCTGAGTGGGGAGAGAGACAGACAGACAGAAAGAGAGACTAGGAGGGAGATACAGACGTGACACAGATTGTGATAGCAGGATATTTGTCGTTGGACAGAGGAAGAGGAGGAGGCCATTTGGCCCCTCAACCCTGTTCTGCCATTCAATGAGCTCATGGCTGATGTGTGATCTAACTCCATGTACCTATCTTTTCCCCTCAATACCTTTGGTGAACAAAACTCCATCAAACTCAGATTGAAAAATTAACAAGTGTCTCAGCATCAATTGCCGTTTGTGGAAGAGAGTTCCAAACTGATACCACACCTGGTGTGTTGATGTGTTTCTTCATATCATTCCTGAATGGTTTTTAGACTGCGTTTAGATTTTTAGACTATGCCCCCAAGTTCCTGACTCCGCAGCCAGTGGGAACAGTTACTCTCTGTCCACTTTTTCAGTTTCCCTGATTATCTTGAAAACATTCATCAGATCACCCCAGAGCCTTCTATATTCCATGGATAGACAGTAAAGCTCCAGCTACACTGTCCCATTTAACGTTCCCAAGCCAAGCACAATGTTGGATTTGGCACAGAGTAAATTTCCCTCCATGCTGCCCCATCACACACCCCGAGGGCAGGAACCTCATGGGGTGAATACAGAGTGAATCTCACTTTACACTGTCCGGAATGGACACAGAGAGAGACAGAAAGAGAGAAATAGAGAGACATCGACTGAAAGGGTGACTGAGAGAGAAAGAAGGATACTTACCCGGGGATATTGGAAGAGGAGGATGCATTTTAACCACACGGCCCTGTTCTGGCATTCAGTGAGATCATGGATGACCTGTAATCTAACTTACACCATATATCCCGCCTTTGCCCCTTATCTCTTGATACCTTTGGTTAACAAGAATCTATCAATCACAGGTTTAAAAATGAACCAATAAGCCAGCATGAAATTTGCACAACAAATATCATGATGGTGTGATGGCACCCACAGTGGAATAGCTTTCTGGATGTTGAAAATGGAGGCTATTCCTTCTCGATCCTCAAAAGTGTCCACCTGGGCCCCAACTTCATCTACATTTCTACGTCTCCTGATGTTTTTTCTCTCCATACCTATCTCGAATATGTTTGTACACGCAGCAGTGAAGGATAAAATCAAATTAATATGTTTCACATTCTTCCTTTCAGTCGACCCCAATAATCTCTCTCTCTCCAACCATGTCCCTATCTACAGCCCTCTCTCTGCCTGCATATCTAACCCTCTCTCCCTCTGTCTCCCTCTTGGTGTCAGAGATAGCAGGAGGGAAAGATAGAGAGAGGAGGACAGAGAGAGACACAGAGAACAACCCCAGCTTCTCCAATCTATCCACGTAACTGAAGTCCCTCATCCCCGGAAACAGGCTTGTGATTCTTTTCTGCACCCTCTCAAATGCCTCCACATCCTTCCTCAAGTGCGGTGCGCAGAATTGCATACAATACTCCAGTTGAGGCCAAACCAGTGTTTTACACAGGTCTGACAGAGCCTCCTTGCTTTTCTACTCCATGTCTGCATTTATAAAGCCCAGGACACCTTATGTCTTTAAACCACATACTCAAACTGAAATGTCACCATCAGTGGTGTGTGTACAAATATCCCCCAGATCAGTCTGTTCCTGCACCTCCTTTAGAATTCTATCCTTTATTTTAAATTGTCTCTCCTCCTTTTTCCTACCCGTGGTTCTTAATGAACACATCGCAACTGTCTGCACAAAAGTGGGGACGGCGCGGCCATTGTGGTCAATGAGGAGCGGTTTGAATATTGAATGGGATAAACAGTGAGAGAGGAAGCTTAGTTTAGTGATACAGAACTGAAACAGGCCCTTCGGCCCACCGAGTCTGTGCCGACAATCAACCACCCATTTATACGAATCCTACACTAATTCCATATTCTCATCTCATCCCCACCTGCCCCTATATTTCCCTACCACCTACCTATACTGGGGGCAATTTATAACGGCCAATTAACCAGCAAGTTTTTGACATGTAGAAGGAAATCGGAGCGCCTGGAGGAAACCCACGCAGACACCGTTGGTTAGCAAGAATCTGTCAATCACAGTTTTACAAATGAACCAATAAGCCAGCATGAAATTTCCACAACCAATATCATGATGGTGTGATGTCTGCCACAGTGGAATAGCTTTCTGGATGTTTAAATTGAGGCTACTCCTTGTAGATCGTCAAAAGTGTCCACCTTGGCCCCAACTTCATCTACATTTCTCCCTCTCCTGTTGTTTTTTCTCTCCATACCGATCTCGAATATGTCTCTCTCCTCGTGCCAGAGATAGCAGGAGGTAGAGATGGAGAGAGAATTTTGAAGGAACTGTACTCTGTTCCTAAGCTGTGCTGAAACTGCTCTCGGAGTGTTTGATGGGCTCCATTAATCGGCCGTGTACAGTCCAATATCACGCTGTGAAGAAGCAGAGCATGTTCAGTACAGAATGGGTCAAAGGGAACGATTCACTCCTGTTTGCTCCTGGGAAGACAGACTGACGTTAACATCAAGGCAGTGTTTGACTGAGTGTGGCATCGAGGAGCCTGAGTAAAATTGAAGTCGTTGGGAATCAGGGGGAAAGCTCTACACTGGTTGGAATCATACTGAGCACTGAGGAAGATGGTTGTGGTTGTTGGAATTCAATCATCTCAGTGCCAGGCCTTCACTGCAGGAGTTTATCAGGGTAGTGTCCTCAGCCCAACCATGTTCAGCTGATGTCCCAGCCGATATACTGAGCAGGTCAGGCAGCAGCTGTAGACAGAGAAACAGAGTTGGTGATTCAGCTCGATGGATTCCAGATTTCCAGCATCCACAATTTTTTGCTTCAGATAACGAACAAATCCAGAGCCGCATGCAACAAGACCCGGACAACATTCAGGCTTGGGCCGACCAGTGGCAAGTAACATTCACGTCACACAAGTGCCAGGCAAAGACCATCTGCAACAAGAGAGAATCCAACCACCTCCCCATGGCATTCAAAGCATCATGCCATCGCTCAGGGACACAGGGCGACAGAAGAATATTTCAATTTTCAAAAGGCATTTGGTGAGATCAATCTTAGATTGAAAAAGAACATTTAATTCTGCATAAATGCGCGTGTTCGGAAGACACGTTCCAAACTACTACCACCTTTTGCCTGGAGTGTCGGATTAACCTGGGTGCCCGGCTCAGGCTCTAGACTCACCTGCCTCAGTCACTGAGACGCGCCTGCATCACCTGCCTCAATGTAAGTTTGGGAACGAAACAGGCAAACGGGATGAGGACGACTGCTCATGTGGAGGATAAGCATCAGTAGTCGCTCAGCGATTCAGAACAGACCAGCGAGACTCAGAAAAGGAAATTTGTGTTGAATTTGTGAGCCTCGTTTTCTGGAATGCTTCAGTGTTTAGTGAGAATGTTGATCCAGTGACATTTTGCCCCAGTGGGACGAATAGATACTATGTGAACTTCTTTGGCCTCCTTATCTCGAGAGACAATGGATACGCGCCTGGAGGTGGTCAGTGGTTTGTGAAGCAGCGCCTGGAGTGGCTAGAAAGGCCAATTCGAGAGTGAAAGGCTCTTCCACAGGTGCTGCAGAGAAATTTGTTTGACGGGGCTGTTGCACAGTTGGCTCTCCCCTCGCGCCTCTGTCTTTTTTCCTGCCAACGACTAAGTCTCTTTGACTCGCCACATTTTAGTCCCGTGTTAATGGCTGCCCGCCATCTCTGGCGAACTCTGGGACGAATAGATACTATATAAACTTATTACAACAGTAAGGTACCGTGTGTACTGTAAATATGGACTGAAATAACAATGTAAATGATCAATTTTCAGCTGAATACTATGACTACAGTTAGACCTGCCATCCTGTGAGAATGTACATAAGACACGATGTGACACTGTTGAATTTGCACCTTGATCTTTGTATGAACACAAGGGTTAAGTAAGTTAAAAATATTAAATGGTCAATTCAATTGTACAAATAAACACTTCCCCGACATCGCTATGGAATGTGCTCTTTGCTACATTTCCAAGAGAAGATATGGACAGTCAATTACGGAAAAAAAAAATGAAGTGATGGGGGAAGAGCTGGAGAGTGCGACCAGCTGGACTGCTCTTCAGAAGAGATAGCACAGATTCAATGTGTCGAATCGCCTCCTACTTTGTTATAGCACACTATGATTCTATGGTCCTCTTCTGAGAGAGAGGGAGAGAGAGATACAAAGATTGGGCGAGAGAGAGACAGAGAGAGATGGGGTGAGGGAGAAAAAATTGGGGTGAGGGACAGAGAGAGAGAGACACACACACAGGGAGAGGGAGAGGATTAAACATCCCAAAGGGATGGAACAGGCTCGATGGTCTGAACGGCCTCCTCCTGTCTTCCTAGGAGCTTTATAAATATTACACACTGAAATAAACAAGGTCGTGATGATTATTTTTAGCAAATGCAATGGAATTAATTAACAGTAGTTTCTCCTTTAAAATTATTCATCCGAATTCACAATATTACTTGTGTGAATTTGGGCTTGACAGATAATTTGCTGTTTATTAACATCACTGAATAAATAAATATTGGAAGATTCAAAATCACTTTGTTCCCATCCTTGTCCAAACTCCTACTGACTCACTCGAAGGTTTAAACCTAAGGAGCAGTTCTGACGGTGCGGGGTCCCTTTGAGAGGTTGGGACTGACCCTACGCCCACACCCCCACCCCCCTCGGTGTAACAGTGCTGGGTCAGGGCTCACAGAGTGCACGGACACTGGGATTGACCCATCACTCACTGACCCCAGAGACAAGAAACATAAAGCAAAAATTCTCCTGCTCCCTGTGAAATCAGATTGACAATACATTTAAACCACGAGAGTGAAATAGAAAAGGTGAAAAGAGAGATTTTGATGTTTGTAAAAACATGATTTGCACAGAGGGAAGTGTTTGTGGTTATCTGTCTAAGTTGGTCAATGTGAATATATGTGTCCTGTGTGGGTTTCTCACTCTCTCTTTCTCTCAGGTCAGTGGGAATGGATGTACCTAAGTGTGGATTTCTATGCGTGTGTATGTGTCTGTCTGGACATGTTAGTCCGCCTATGATTATGTGACTTTCTTTGTGTCTGTGTGTGACTTTGTGTCTCTTTCTTTGTGTTTCCAATGCTGGATGTGAAGGTGGGAGCGGACGCAAAAGGACACTCTCTAATCTCTTATTAAAGATCTTCCATCTTAACAACTCCGATGAATATACAGAAATATCCTCCACAAAATATCAAGCAGTTGTGTCTTAATACTTGTCAGGACAGAAGTGCCTCTCTCAAACACGGCCGAAGTTAGGTTTATATGGGCTGATGATAAAATGTTAGGGTGGGTAGTAAGCTGTGAGGAGGGCACAAAGAGACTGCAAAGGGAGATTGACAGGTTAAGTGAGTGGGCAAAAAGTGGCAGTTGGAATATCATGTGGAGAGATGTGAGGTTCTTCACTTTGGCAGGAAGAATAGAAACACAGAACATTTTTCAAATGGTGAGAAACTATGAAATGTTGGTATTCGAATGGACTTGGGTGTCTTTGTACACAAATCACAGAAAGTTAACATGCAGGTATAGCAAATGGAGTGTTGGCCTTTATTAGAAGGGGGTTAGAGGTGCAATGGTGAGGAAGTCTTGCTGTAATGGTACAGGGTTTGTTGAGCCCACACCTGGAGAGAGACGGAGTGAAGGAGAAGGTGAGGGATAAGAAGTCCCAAAGGTGCTACACAGGGTGCTTTATGAAACAAAATATGACGCAAAACCCACAAAAGGAGAGATTAAGGCTGATGAACGAACGCTTGGTCAAAAAGGTTAGTATTAAGGAGCGTCTTTAAGCAGGAATGAGACAGAGAGAGAGACGGAGAGGTTCAGAGAAGGAATTCCCCAGTGGTAACATGCAGTGACATTAATTCCTGATTGCCGGTAGAGATTTGATAGGAAAGGGTATTAATGTTTAAGTAGAGAGAAAGAGTTACAGGGTGAGTGAGAGAGAGAGAGAGAGACAGGGGGCAGGGGATAGTGAGAGAGTGTGTTAGGGAGGGAATGAAATAGACAGGGTGAAGGAGAGAGAGACAGAGTGAGGGGGGATAGTGAGAGAGAGAAATAGAGGGACAGGGAGAGAGAGAGAGAGAGGAGAGAGAGTGACAGGGTGAAGGAGGGAGTGACAGAAAGTGAGAGACAGTGTGAGGGAGAGAGAGACAGGGTTAAGGGAGGAGAGAGAGTTAGAGAGAGAGAGAGAGAGAGAGAGAGACAGGGTTAAGGGGAGAGAGAGAGAGCGAGAGAGAGAGGGGGGGTTAAGGGGAAAGAGAGAGAGAGCGAGAGCGGGAGAGGGGCTATCCCTGTCTATAGAACAAATGGAGGGAGCGCCCCCTCTGCATATAAAATGGAGGGAGATCCCCCTCAACATAACGTGGAAGGAGATCCCCATCTACATATAAAGTGGAGGGAGATGCCCTTCTATGTATAAAATGGAGGGAGATGCCTTCTATGTATGAAATGGAGGAAGATTCCCCTGTATATTTAACGTGGAGGGAGACGCCCTTGTATGTATAGAATGGAGGGAGCTCCCCCTATACAAAGAAAATGGAGGGAGCTCCCCCTCAACATAGAAAATGTAGAGGCACTGAGAGAGAGGGAGATTCAGGGAGAGAGAGGGAGGCAGATGCAGGGAGAGAGAGGGAGGGTGGGAGATACAGGGAGAGGGAGGGACGGAGCTAGAGGGAGCGAGAGACAGAGGGAGATACAGGGAGAGAGAGGGAGAGGGAGTGAGATAGAGTGAGAGGGAGTGACAGGGAGGGAAAGACAGATGGAGGGACAGAGAGAGAGACATGAGAGATGGAAGGAGAGAATGGGACAGATAGGGAGGGATAAAGAAAGAAGGAGAGAACGAGACAGACTAAGGGAGAGATAAGGGTAGAGAGAGGGAGGGAGAAACAGAGGGAGAGAGACAGGGATTGGGAGACACAGGGATTGGGAGAGAGGGTGAGACAGAGAGAGAGAGAGACATGAGATAGAATGAGAGAATGGGAGTGACAGAAAGGGAAAGACAGATGGAGGGACAGCGAGAGACAGAGAGAAAGGCAGAGACAGAGATAGAAGGAGAGAGTGGGATAGAGAGGGAGGGATAAAGAAAGGAGAAACGGTTGAAACCATTGCTGTGCTGGGAGCGAGGGAGGAAGGAAGAGATGAAAAGAGAGAGAGGGGGATAGAGAAAGGGAGAAATGGTGTGATAGAGCCACAGACAGAGTTATGGACAGAGGCAGAGAAAGAGAGAGGGAGAGACAGAGACACACAGAGAGAGGGAGAGACAGAGATAGAAGGAGAGAGAGGGAGTGACAGGGAGAGAAAGACAGATGGAGGGACAGAGAGAGAGAAGGAGAGAGAGGGAGAGACAGAGATAAGGAGTGTGGGAGTGACAGAGAGGGAAAGACAGATGGAGGGGCAGATAGAGACAGAGAGAAAGAGGCAGAAATAGAGAGGGAGATACAGAGACAGTGAGAGAGAGGGACATAGAGAGAGAGAGGTAGAGATGGTGTGAGAGAGACACAAATAGAGTCATGGACAGAGGCACAGAGAGAAAGAGAGTAACAGAGAGAGAGAGAGAGAGAGAGAGACAGAGACAGAGACTGAGAGAGAGAGAGAGATAGAGACACAGATAGAGAAGCCGAGAGAGAGGGAGCGGCAATGAGAGAGAGAGACAGAGACAGTGATAGCGAAAGACAACGAGAGAGAGAGATGGGGGCGGAGGGACAGTTGTAGGGGGGAGAGGGAGAGAGATAGAGAGAAGGAGAGACAGAGATAGAAGGAGAGAGAGGGAGAAACAGAAATAGAAGGAGAGAGAGGGAGTGACATGGAGGGAAAGACAGATGGAGGGACAGAGAGAGAGAAGTAGACAGAGGGAGAGACACCGTGAAGGAAAGAGGGATGGACAGAGAGGGAAAGACAGATGGAGGGACGAAGACAGAGACAGAGAGGAAGAGGCAGAAATAGAGCGAGAGACCGAGATATAGAGAGGGAGAGACAGAAAGAGTGAGAGAGAGATACAGAGAGACAGAGGCAGAGATGGTGTGCGAGAGACACAAATAGAGTCAGGGACAGAGGCACAGACGGAGAGCGAGTAACAGAGAGAGAGAGAGAGAGTAACAGCGAGACAGAGAGAGAGAGAGAGAGATCGATAGGCACACAGATAGAGAGAAACAGAGAGAGAGGGAGCGGCAGTGAGAGAGCGAGACAGAGACAGTGATAGTGATAGCGAAAGACAACGACAGAGAGAGATGGGGGAGAGAGAGTAGTAGGGGACAGAGAGAGAGAGAGGGGGGAAGAGAGAGACAGAGGAGGAGAGGGAAATAGAGGGGTAGAGAGAGAGAGGGGAGAGAGAGATAGTGGGGAAGAGTGAGATAGAGGTGGAAGAGAGCGCTGTAGGGGGCAGAGAGAGAGAGAGAGAGATAGAGTGGAAGAGAGAGATAGAGGGGGAGAGAGAGACAGAGGGGAGAGGGAGATAGAAGGGGAGAGGGAGTGAGAGGGGGAGACACACACAGGCACACACATACATAGACACACACAGAGACACACAGAAACGCACACAGAGACACGCAGACACACACTCAGCCACACACACAGCCAGAGAGACACACACAGACAGATACACACACAGACAGATGCACACACACACAGACACACACAGAGACACACAGACACACACAGCCACACACACAGATTTTACAATCAACACTGATGACAGTAAAAATGGCCAAAAGAAGCTCAGTAACAATCCCCAGTGTATGCCCAGTCCTGAGAGAGACAGTGGAAGAGGGAGTACAAAACAGCTTGTCAAAGAAACGTCACATTTATTTGTGTTCCACAGATTTTATTAAAAGTTGAAAGGGACTGGACACTGAAAAAGCTGTCAGTGCACAACAACAACCCTGAGAGACTTTAGAAGTGAGGGAAGGGGAGAGACTTTACAATCCACACTGATGTCAAGTAAAAATCTCCAAATGCAACCTCAGTAACAATCCCCATTATGTGTCCAGTCCTGTATTGCGGTTTAGTGTGTAGGTTTTTGGGGGGAGTGTTGGTTCAATGTTTGATATTTTCAAACCGCTGGGAAAGAATTAAAGGTTTAAAGTTAACTAAGAGATGTCTGAAAGCATTGCTGTGCTGGGATTAACATGTCAATGGACTGGAAGCGTCATGAAGATCCTGTCCTGGGATTAACGTATCAATGGACTGGAAGAGTCAGGAAGGTCCTGTCCTGCAATTAACATATCAATGGATAGGCCCCCGATGCAGGAGATTGAGAGACAGCCCAACCTGTCAGAGGTTCAAGGGGTGGAGTTTGCAAACAGTTCACTCAGGATATAACTGGGTAGGAAGATCCCAGTTCCAATCACAAAACCCACCTTTCACTCTCTCTCTAGAGAGAGTAGAGACATTGCCCAGTCTGGTTCAGTGTGTGTGTCTGTGTATCTGTGTGTGTGTGTGTGTGTGTGCTCTCTCTGTCTCAATTTGGTTAATAACTGTGATTTGATTGCATTTGAATATTGCTGATTGTCTGTGTTATTGAGAGAGGAAATCCTGGGCTCTTGCTGTGCTATTTTGTTTAGAAATGTCCTCGCTTTGTATTTTAATCCAATTTTTTCTCCTTCTTTCCCCTGAGGAATTTTCATTCTGAAAACTGCATTGTAACGGTGAAAAGAGAGAAAGTCTGGGACGAGTATTCCTTGGACAGGAGCTTCCTCCAGAGGGAACGGACTGAGACCTTGTCCACAGGCGGCACCCAAAGGGCCCACTTGAGTTGTGCCTGTTTATTAGCCTGAGGTTTAATTTCCTCTCTGGGGCCCTGGGTTAACTAGTTCCTGTCGAATTGGGGCCCTGGAGTTTTAAACAGGTTGAAAGCCTGGGGTTAAAGGAGCAGCCCCAGGGGGGAGTCCCATTTGCCACTTGCTCCTTCCAGCCCTGTCTGTGAGGTTTGCTGCTGTTTTGGGCAATGCAATGAAACTAACAGTTAAATAAGATGCATGGTAGCCATTTTAATTCATTTTACTATAGTTCAGAGGTTAGCTTTCTTTCTTTCTCCACATTCTTTCCCTGTGTCTCAATTCCCCACCACCCACCCCCCCCCCCCCCCACCCCCCATCCCCAGCACCTCCCCACACCCCCCATGCTTTCTCTTCTCTGTTTCGGTTTCACACTCACCTGCTCCATTTAAACCTTTAATAAATAAAAAACATGCCACATACAAAAAATTGTCGTTATTTGAAATGGTGAGACAGAATCAGCAGCTTGTTCCCACTTTAAAGTTGGAATGTTACCCTTTCTGGGGACTGAAATCTGGCTATTAGCACATTGCTGCTTGTGGGACCTTGCTGTGCATCGAGTGCCCTGCAGCATTTCCTACTTGACAACAATGAGGACACTTTAAAATTCAGCTTCCTGAGAGGCTGAGTGTGGATTTCTCTGTGTTTGACAAGAATTTTACAACAATTACTAGAGCTGAATGTGAAGCTGCATAAAGACTTGTTATAAGTTTAAAGATGAGGTTTAGCATTTACTGAGGACAGTGATGGGATATCTGGCTATGATCACATTGTGGGATCCAGCTGTGCATACATTCCCTGCATCAATTTCTACATTACAACAGATGGAGAGAAAAAGAGGGAGAGTGAGAAACAACTGGAGGTGGCACGTTAAAAAGACAGACAGAGAGAGAGAGAGATAGGGGGAGTGTGGGCGAGGGAGGGAAGGCAGAGAAAGATGGAGGAAGACAGATAGAGAGAGATAAATCCACACTCAAAACCTCGGTAAACGAATTTTGAAGTGTCACCATTGCTTCGATCTTGCTGTTTGCAGCTTGCCTGCAGAATTCCCTGCATTCTAACAGTCACTACATTTTCGAAGTGAATTCATTCAAAAGCTCTCCTGAAGGCCTGGAATTAAAGTCCTGAGCTTGAAGCTGGTATAATTCCCGAATATTCCTGTTGTTTTGAGCTGTGCCGTGAATTTGAGGGTGAAATGAAATGTGCAGCAGCCATTTCAATTGAGAGTGAGGTTCTGAGAGTGGATTTCTCTGTCTCGCTCTCTCTGTCTCTATCTCCATCGGTCTCTCTAAATGCGAGTCACAGGAGGGAGAGATATGCAGGAGAGTGAAGGAAACATGGAGGATCTGAAAGGGGGAGAGGAGGGGTAGCCGGCTGTTATCACACTGCTGCTTGTGGGATCTTCCTGTGTACAAATGGCACGCAGTGCTTCCAACATTGCAACAGTTACAAGCAGTTTAACGATCAATTCACTGAGTTTCAGTCATTTCAATTCATTTTACTGAAGTTCTGGGTTTCGACTTCTCTCTCTGTCTCTCTCCAGCTTTCTTTCCCTCCGTCTCTCTATTTAACCCTTTAATAGTTAAAAACATACCACAGCAGTGCGATTTGTTGCTGTTTTAAATGGTGTGACAGAAATATTTCATAGCTATTTTCAGTCAAGATTACAGATGAGACAGAGGGAAAAAACAGATATGGACAGAGAGCGAGAGAGAGAGAGAGAGACAGGGGGCGAATGAGATAGGAACAGAGAGATATACCGAGACAGGGAGAGAGATACAGAGGCAGACATACACACACTGGTGGAGGGAACTGTCTGAACACTTCTGGCCTCTGGTTTATTAACTGTGATTTGTCTACATGGCGGTTATTGCTGAGAGAGTGTCTGTGTAACCGAGGGCAATTCTTGGGCTCTTGCTGCGCTATTTTGTTTTACAATGCCTTTTAATCAATTTTCCCTCTCTCCCTCTTACCTTAGGAATTTTCCTTCTGAAAACTGCATTGTGAAGGTGAAAAGAGGGAAAGTCTGGGACGTGGAATCCTTGGACAGGAGCTTCCTCCAGAAGGAACGGACTTAGGCCTTGTCCACACGCTTTACCCAAAGGGCCCACGTGAGTTGCGCCTGTTTATTCGCCTGAGGTTTAATTTCCTCTCTGGGGCCCTGGGGTAACTAGTTCCCGTCGGATTGGGGCCCTGGAGTTTTAAACAGGTTGAAAGCCAGGGGTTAAAGGACCAGCCCCAGTAGGGAGTCCCATTTGAAACTTGCTTCTTCCAGCCCTGCCTGTGAGATTTGCTGCTGTTTTGGGCAATGCTATGAAGCTAACAGTTAAATAAGTTGCACGATGCCCGTTTTAATTCATTTTACTGTAGTTCAGAGGTTAGCTTTCTCTCTGTCTCCACATTGCTTCCCAGTGTCTCTATCTCTCCGCCCCCCACCCTCCACCATGCTTTCTCTTCCCTGTCTCTGTTTCACACTCGCCTGCTCCATTTAAACATTTCATAAATAAAAAATATACCACACACAGCAATGTGATTTGTTGTTATTTGAAATGGTGAGACAGAATCAGCAGATTGTTCCCAGTTTAAAGAGGGGATGTTACCCTTTCTGGGGACTGAAATCTGGATATTGTCACATTTCTGCTTGTGGGATCTTGCTGTGCTTCAAGTGACCTGCAGCATTTCCTACATGCCAACAATGAAGGCACATTAAAATTCAGATTCCTGAGGGTCTGAGTGTGGATTTCTCGGTGTTTTCTCTCCATCTTCCTCTGCTTTTCTCTCCCCCCACACTTCCTCTATTTTAACCATTAATCGAAAGGAGCCACAATGTGACGTGTGGCTATTTCAATTGGTGACAGAAACAAATAAGAGGACGCTTCAGTCCAGATTAAATCCCAGATCGAGAGGAAAACAAACAGATGTGGATAGGGTGTGGGGCAGGAAGCAGGAGAAAGACAGGGAGAGGGGTGTTTGAAATTTTCAAACTGCAGGAATGTTCCTCTCTCAGGGATTTTGAAACTTACATCACTAAAAACAACCTGCATATTATCATATTGCTGCCTGTGAGATCTTGCTGTGCACAAATTGCCTGCAGGTTTCCTGCATTGCAGCAGTGACGACCATTTTCAAAATTAATTCATCGAGTGCGAACTGCTCCTGAGGGCCAATAATTACAAGAGCTGTCTGTGAAGCTGTATAAAGGCTTGTTATAAGTGTAAAGATGGAGTTTAGAATTTCTGAGGACTGTGATGGGATATATGGCTATGATCACATTGTGGGATCCTGCTGTGCATGCATTCCGTGCATCAATTCCAACATTACAACACTGAGGCTGAAACAGATGGAGAGAAAAAGAGGGAGAGTGAGAAACAGCTGGAGGTGACAGGTTAAACGCAGAGAGAGAGAGACAGGCGGAGTGTGGCTGAGGGAGCGAAGGCAGGGAAAGATGGAGAAAGACAGAGAGAGAGAAATAGAGAGAGAGAGAGAGATAGAAATCCAAACGCAAAACCTTGTTAAACTAAATGTTGAAGTGTCACCATTGCTGGGATCTTGCTGTGCACAGCTTGCCTGCAGAATTCCCTGCATTGTAACAGTGACTGCATTTTAGAAGTGAATTCATTGTGTATAAAGCTCTCCTGAAGGCCTGGAATTAAAGCCCTGAGCTTGAAGCCGGTGTAATTCCCGAATAATGCTGGTGTTTTGGGCAGTGCCATGAATTTGAGAGTGAAATGAAATGTGTAGCAGCCATTTGAATTGAGAATGTGGTTCTGAGAGTGGATTACTCTGTCTCTCTCTCTCTCTCTTTCTCTCTCTCGTCATCTGTCTGTCTGAACGAGTGTAACAGGAGGGAGCGAGACACAGGAGAGTGAAGGAAACATGAAGGGAATCAAAGAGGTAGCTGGCTGTTATCGCACTGCTACTTGTGGTATCTTGCTGTGCACAAATGGCTTGTTCCCAGTTCAAAGAGGGCGTTTCACCCTTTCTGGGGACTGAAATCTGGCTATCATCGCAGTGCTTCTTGTGGGATCTTGCTGTGCAACTAGTGTCCTGCAGAATTTCCTACATGGCAAAAATGAGTACACTTTAAAATGCAGCTTCCTGAGGGTCTGAGTGTGGATTTCTCTGTGTTTTTACCAGAATTTTACAACAATTACTGGAGCTGAACGTGAAGCTGTATAAAGACTTGTTGTAAATTTAAAGATGGAGTTTAGCATATTCTGAGGATTGTGATGGGATATCTGGCTAGGATCACATTGTGGGATCCTGCTGTGCATACATCCCCTGCATCAATTTCAACATTACAACACTGAGGCAGAAACAGATGGAGAGAAAAAGAGGGAGATTGAGAAACAGCTGGAGGTGGCAGGTTTAACGCAGAGAGAGAGAGAAATCCACACTCAAAGCCTTGGTAAACTGAATGTTGAAGTGTCACCATTGCTGGGATCTTGCTGTGCACGGCTTGCCTGCAGCACTTTCTGCATTGTAACAGTGACTGCATTTTAGAAGTGAATTCATTGTGTGAAGCTCTTCTGAAGGCCTGGAATTAAAGTCTTGAGCTTGAATTCGGTATAATTCCGGAATAATGCTGGTGTTTTGGGCAGTGCCATGAATTGCTCTCTCTCTCTCTCCATCTGTCTCTCTGAATGAGAGTAACAGGAAGGAGAGAGACTCAGGATCGTGAGGGAAACATGGAGGGAATCAGAGGGGGAGAGGAGGGATAGCCGACTGTTATCACACTGCTGCTTGTGGTATCTTGCTGTGCACCAGTGCCCTACAGCATTTCCAGCATTGCTGAACACTTTAAAAATTCATTCATTGAGTGTCAAATACTTCTGTGAATCAGCAATGAAATGGCTGAAATGTAAAGGTTTGTAAAGGCTTGTTCTCATTCCCGCATATTGCTGGTGTTTTAGGCTGTGGGCTGAATTGACTAGTGAAATGAAATACCTGGGGGCCATTTGAATTCAGTTTTTCTGGGTTGGGAATGTGGATTTCACTCTCTATCCTTCCACGGGAGAGGGGCTGGGGGTCACCAGTGTTTGTGTGTTTTTACAATGAGGCAGAAACACACAGAGAAATAGAGGGAGAGAGTGAGCAGGAAATGACAGAGTAAACACATCCACACTTCCCAATCTCGGGCTCTGTGTCGGGGTATGTGTTTATAAGATGGGGAGTCACTGAGAGATTGTTTTGTGTCAGTGAGTGACAGAAAGAGCCCTGGGCTCTTGCTGTGTTTTATTTCTGTTCAAATATGCTTTGCTTTGTTTGAGTCAATTTTCTTTCTCTTATTCCCAAGGAGAATCTTTTCGGAAGCTGCAGCTGTGATGATGCACAGGTAGAATCCTTTGGTCACGTGAAATTCTCAGACAAGAGCTTTAACCAGAGAGGGAAAATAATAATAAATCTATATTTGTCATTGTCAAATTCATTTCTAGATGCAGAAAAGAAGACTGTGTGTTTTCGGGGCTGATAGAAAAACAAAGTGCTGGAAATGCTCAATATTTCCAGCACGGTTTTTACTTCAGATTTCCAGCATCTGCAGTATTTTGATTTTGTGTTTTTGGGGGTCTGTGGATTTTTTTTACCACAAGGGAGGGGGCTGGAGGGTGCTCCAAAGGGAATAGTTTGGGAAGTGCTGCTCCAGAAAACTCAATGTAATCCCGTAGATTTCCCTCTCTCCATCTCTTGCTGCAACATGTTCCCTGCTCCTTCGTCTTTGTTCCTAGCTCTGTTTCTTCACATCATTAAATCCTATCTCTGTATCTCTCAACATCCTTTCTTTCTCTGCCCCTCTCGAGAGTCTCACAGGTTTCCATTCTCATTCTCTTTCTGCAACTCTCTACATCTTTGTCTGTCTCTCGCTCAGTCTATTTCTTCTCTCACTCACTTTCAAATCACTGAGTCTTTCCATCTCTGCTCCTCCTTTCCTGCAACATTATCTCTGCATTTTCTCCCCCCTGTCCCGGGACACCCCTCTCTCTTCTGTAAACGCATCTTACTTTGTATCTCTGCCCCTTCACATCTTTCTGTCTCTGCATCTCTCTCTTTGTCTGGGATCCTTCTCAATATTTACATCTCTCTGTGTATGTCTCCATTTCTCTCTCTCTCTCTCTGCCCTTCTCGATATTTCTGACCCTCTGTTCTCAGTTTCTCTCTCACTGATTTCGGACTCCCTGCATCTCATTCTCCATCTCCCTTTCCATTTATCTCTCCCTCTCTCTGTTCTGTCCTAATGCTGGGATCTGTTTTCTGTGTCTCTGTCCCTCTGTCTGGGGGTGGATTTGAACTCGCTGCCTTGGTGTTGTACAGGCTGATTGTGAATCGGAATCCTGCTTTCCATCTCTGCCCAGCTTTGCTCCAATTGAGGTAAAAACAGGGGAGAGATGCTGAACGGGCAGCCGATTGACAACCACCCTCCTCCCCTCCACCCTGCATTGTACCATTGGCACCAAGTCCGAGTCCAGCCCAGTGGTTCTTTGCCTCTCCGTGTATCTGCTCCCCGACTGTCTCTGCCTGTCTCCTTGTAGCTCAATGGTGGATGGGATAGATCAGCCATGATCTAACATGTATGGGACAGGAACAAAGGGCTGAATGGTCTCCTCCCTGTGCCATTTAGTGTGTGTGTGTTTTTGTATGTCTCCCTCTGTTTGAGTTCCTGAAGCCGATGGGAAGAACAGGTGGAACACCTTTCTGCAGAAGGGATGTGGATGTGTCTGGGATCTTCCTGTGTGTTAAAGGCTCAGAATGCCTGTTAGCCTTTGGAGGTAATTGCTCTGTGCCTGGTCCTGTGTTTGGCCAGACAGTAGTTAAATTTGCCGGGGGTCTGGGAGCCAGTTGATGGAATTCCATTGGCTTTTCTGGACCTCGAATTAAAGTGAATGAAAGATTGTCAGGAGACGGAGGCAAACCCAGGAAAGTGATGTAGGTGGGAATAACACGGGGGAGAAGGGGACTGTTCACGGGGGAAATGACACTGGGTGGGAATTAGTAGAGGTTGAGTTTTTAAAGGACAAGGAGGGTATTTAGAAAGGGGGGAGTGTTGAGAGTGGAGGGCAGGGGGCGAATTAGATTGGGGTTAGTTAATGGGGAGGGTGTATTTCGATTGGAGTCTGTTCCTGGGGGTATTTAAATGGGGGTCTGTACACAGGAGGGGGTTATTTAGAATTAGAATTTTTTTTTTGAATTAGAATTAGAACATTACAGCGCAGTAACAGGACCTTCGGCCCTCGATGTTGCGCCGACCTGTGAAACTATCTGACCTACACTATTCCATTTTGATCCATATGTCTATCCAATGACCACTTAAATGCCCTTAAAGTTGGCGAGTCTACTACTGTTGCAGGCAGGGCGTTCCACGTCCCTACTACTCTCTGCATATCGAAACTACCTCTGACATCTGTCCTAAATCTATCACCCCTCAACTTAAAGCTATGTCCCCTCGTGTTTGCCATCACCATCCGAGGAAAAAGACTCTCACTATCCACCCTATCTCACCCTCTGATTATCTTATATGTCTCTATTAAGTCACCTCTCCTCCTCCTTCTCTCTAACGAAAACAACCTCAAGTCCCTCAGCCTTTCCTCGTAAGACCTTCCCTCCATACCAGGCAACATCCTAGTAAATCTCCTCTGCACCCTTTCCAAAGCTTCCACATCCTTCCTATAATGCGGTGACCAGAACTGCACGCAATACTCCAGATGCGGCTGCACCAGAGTTTTGTACAGCTGCAGCATGACCTCCTGGCTCCGAAACTCGATCCCCCTACTAATAAAAGCTAACACACCATATGCCTTCTTAACAGCCCTATTAACCTGGGTAGCAACTTTCAGGGATTTATGTACCTGGACACCAAGATCTCTCTGCTCATCTACACCACCAAGAATCTTCCCATTAGCCCAGTACTCTGCATTGCTGTTACTCCTTCCAAAGTGAATCACCTCACACTTCTCCGCATTAAACTCCATTTGCCATCTCTCAGCCCAGCTCTGCAGCCTATCCATGTCCCTCTGTACCCTACAACACCCTTCGACACTATCCACAATTCCACCGACCTTCGTGTCATCCGCAAATTTACTAACCCACCCTTCTACACCCTCATCCAGGCCATTGATAAAAATGATAAACAGCTGTGGCCCCAAAACAGAACCTTGCGGTACACCACTAGTAACTAAACTCCAGGATGAACATTTGCCATCAACCACCACCCTCTGTCTTCTTTCAGCTAGCCAATTTCTGATCCAAAGCTCTAAATGACCTTCAACCCCATACTTCCGTATTTTTTGCAATAGCCTACCGTGGGGAACCTTATCAAACGCCTTACTGAAATCCATATCCATTTAAATGGGGGTCCGTTACGGCGGGGAGGGGGGTATTTTTGTGGGGATCTGCTCCCGCGGGTTAATTAGAGGATAGTATGTTCCCACGGGGGTATGTGGATGAAACTTTTTTCCCAAGTGGGTATTTAGATGGGAGTTTGTTTCCGGGGTGGGGGTGGGAGGTTATTTAGATGGGTGTTTGTGCGCAGAGGGGGTATTTCGATGGGAGTATGTTCCTGGGGGGTATTTAGATGGGAGTCTGTTCCCGGAGGGTATTTAGATGGTTTGTCCTGCAACAGGGGGAAGGGGATAATTAGATGGAGGTCGGTTCATAGTGAGGGTATTATATGGGGGTCAGTTAACAGGACATATCAGATAGGGCTCTGCAGACCAGGATTATTTAGATTGGGGGGATCTGTACAAGGGCAGATGTTTCCGGGGATGGGGGAGATATTGCAGGGAAAAGATTTGCGTGGTGGATGAAATTTTACAGGGGGGGAAATAAATTGGTTGGGGGATGTATTGCGGGGAGGGGATATGTTGCAGGGGGAGGAATATATTGCGGGGGGCATATATTGCCGGGGGTGGGATATATTGCTGGTGGGGATATATTGCGGGGGGGGGGGGATAAATTGCGGGGGCAAATATTGCGGGTGGGAAAGGGGTTAGAAAAAGACAGAAAAAGAGAGAGAAAAAGAATGAGAGAAAAGACAGAAAGAGGGGAAAAATAGAGAAAAGACAGAAAGTCAGAAATAGGGACAAGGCAGAAAGAGACAGAAAAAAAGAGGAGGGAAAAAGTTGAGGGAAAGAACAGAGACACAAAGAAATTGCAGGCAGCAAAGAGACAGCCAGAAAGCCAGTGAGAAAGGCACACAGTGAATCACATAGAGATTGAGAGAGAGAAGGACAGAGCAATTCATTGAGACAGAAAGACACACAATCACTCAGAGAGAAACAGAAAGAGAGCGAGAAACACACAAAGAGAGAGAGGGAGAGATGAAGGAACACAGAGGGAGAGGGAGAAACAGAGAGAGAAAAACACAAAGTGAGGGAGAGAGAGAGAGGGATGGAGGAACACAGAGATGGAGAGTAACAGAGAGAGAGAGAGACAGAGACAGAGAGGGAATGAAATAGATAGAGAGAAACAGAGAGAATGAAGAAGAAAGGGAGAGAAACAGAGAGAGAGAAACACAAAGTGAGGGAGAGAGAGATTGAGAAAAAAACAGAGCGAGAGAACCTGAGACAGAAAAAAAACAGAGAGAAAGAAGCAGAGAGAGATCCAGAAAGAGAGAGAAAAAAACATAGAGAGAGAGAAGGAAACAGAGAGAGAGAACCAGAGAGAGAACAAAACAGAGAGAAAAAACAGAGAGAGAGATCCAAAGAGAGAGAAAAAACAGAGAGAGACAACCAGAGAGAGAAAAAAAACAGAGAGAGGGAGAAACAGAGAGAGAGAGAGAGAAAAACACACACACAGAAACACGAACACAGAGAGAAACACACACAGAGAGAGAAACAGAGAGAGAGAGAAACACACAAAGAGAGATTGAGGAACAGAGGGAGAGAAACAGAGAGAGAGAGAAAGTCAGAGAGAAATAGGCACAGCGAGATTGAGAAACGTTGAGAAAGAGATTGAGAAAGTGATTGAGAGAGAGAGATTGAGGGAGAGATTGAGGGAGAGAGATTGAGTCAAAAGGAGGGAGAAAGGCAGATAGAGACATATTAGGATGTGATACTCACCTTCCCATACGGTCTGCGCTCCATCGTTGGACTCTAACACCTTCCCACCATCAGCTCACCCATGGGGAAAAGTTCCGGGATAGGGAAATTAGGGTGGGAATTGAAGAAAGGGGTCAGAACTGGGACAGAGACTGCGGAATTCAGACTGGACTCACTCACACACACACACACAGACTGTAATCGGCTTGCAATTCACCTGGGCACAGAGACACAGAGACTGAGAAACAGAAACTCACCTTCTCAAACCAGCCGCATGGAAAGAAAGAATGGAGGCTGATGTAGGAAGGGTGCAGTCACGATGAATAGGAAGGGTGCAGACACGATGTTGGGGGTTCACTGCAAGCCTCCCAACAGCCAGAGGGAGGTAGTGGAGCAGATATGCAGACGGATTTTGGAAAGATGTAAAGGTAACAGGGTGGTGTTGGGTGATTTTAACTTCCCCTATATTGACAGGGACTCACTTAGTGCTAGGGGCTTGGATGGGTCAGAATTTGTGAGGAGCATCCAGGAGGGCTTCTTGAAACAGTATGAGATAGTCCAACCAGGGATGGGGACATTCTGGACCTGGGATTGGGGAATGAGCCCGGCCAGGTGGTAGAAGTTATAGTGGGGGAGCATTTCGGGAGCAGTGACCATAATTCCATAAGTTTTAAGGTACTTGTGGATAAGGATAAGAGTAGTCCTTGGGTGAAGGTGCTAAATTGTGGGAAGGCTAATTATAACAATATTAGGCAGGAACTGAAGAATTTAGATTGGGGGTGGCTGTTTGAGGGTAAATCAACATCTGACATGTGGGAGTCTTTCAAACGTCAGCTGATTAGAATCCAGGACCTTTCTTCCTGTGAGGAAGAAAGACATGTTTGGCAAGTTTCGGGAAGCTTGGAGAGCACGGGATATTGTGAGCCTGGTCAAAAAGAAAAAGGAAGCATTTATAAGGGCTGGAAGGCTAGGAAAAAATGAAGCACTTGAGGAATATAAAGACAGTAGGAAGGAACTTAAGCAAAAAGAGACCGGAGGGCTAAAAGAGGTCATGAAAAGTCATTGGCAAACAGGATTAAGGACAATCCCAAGGCTTTTTATACATATATAAAGAGCAAGAGGGTAACCAGAGAAAGGGTTGAACCACTCAAGGACAGAGAAGGGAATCCATCTGTGGAGCCAGAGGAAATGGGCGAGGTTCTAAATGAGTACTTTGCATCAGTATTCACCAAACAGAAGGACTTGGTGGATGATGAGCCTCGGGAAGGGAGTGTAGATAGTCTAAGTCATCTCGTTATCAAAAAGGAGGAGGTGTTGGGTGGCTGGCAAAGCATTAAGATAGATACGTCCCCAGAGCCTGATGGAATCTACCCTAGAATACTGAGGGAGCCAAGGGAAGAAATTGCTGGGGCCTTGACTGAAATCTTTGCATCCTCATTGGCGAGCGGTGAGGTCCCAGAGGACTGGAGAATAGCCAATGTTGTTCCTTTGTTTAAGAAGGGTGGCAAGGATAATCCAGAAAATTATAGGCCGGTGAGCCTTACGTCAGTGTTAGGGAAACTATTAGAGAGGATTATTTGGGACAGGATTTATTGCCATTTGGAAACAAATGAACTTATTAGCGAGAGGCAGCATGGTTTTGACAAGGGGAGATCGTGTCTTACTCCTGTGATTGAGTTTTTTGAGGAAGTGACGAAGATGATTGATGGAGGAAGGGCAGTGGATGTTATCTATATGGACTTTAGTAAAGCATTTGACAAGATCCCGCATGGCAGATTCGTACAAAAGGTGAAGTCACACGGGATCAGAGGTGAGCGGGCAAGATGGATACAGAACAGGCTCGGTCATAGAAGACAGAGGGTATCAGTGGATGGGTGTTTTTTTGAATGGAGGGATGTGACTAGTGGTGTTCCGCAGGGATCAGTGCTGGGACCTTTGCTGTTTGTAGTACTGGTCTGATTAGTAAGCTAGCGGAGGAATCAAAGGTTGGTGGAGTTGCGGATAATGATGAAGATTCTGACAGGATATGGCAGGATATAGATCGGTTGGAGACTTGGGCCGAGAAATGGCATATGGAGTTTAATCCAGACGAATGTGACGTAATGTATTTTGGAAGGTCTAATGCAGGTTGTATGTATACAATAAATGGCAGAACCCTTAGGAGTAATGACAGGCAGAGAGATCTGGGCGTACAGGTCCACAGGTCACTGAAGGTGGCAACGCAGATGGATAATGTAGTCAAGAAGGCATACGGCATGCTTGCCTTCATTGGTCGGGGCATAGAGTATAAAAACTGGCAAGTCATGTTGCAGCTGTTCAGAACCTTAGTTATGCCACACTTAGAATATTGCGTGCAATTCTGGTCTCCACACTACCAGAAGGACGTGGAAGCTTTGGAGAGGGTACAGAGGAGGTTTACCAGGATGTTGCCTGGTCTGGAGGGCATTAGCTATGAGGGGAATTTGGAAAAACTCGGATTGTTTTTACTGGAACGACGGTGGTGGAGGGGAGACATGATAGAGGTTTACAAAGTTATGAGCGGCATGGACAGAATGGATATTCAGAAGCTTTTTCCTAGAGTGGAAGAGTCAGTTACTAGGGGACATAGGTTTAAGGTGCGAGGGGCAAAGTTTCGAGGGGATGTGCGAGGCATGTTTTTTACACAGAGGGTGGTTTCTGACTGGAACTTGCTGTCAGGGGAGGTGGTGGAAGCAGATACGATAGCAACGTTTAAGAGACATCTCGACAAATACATTAAGAGGAAGGGAATAGAGGGATATGGGCCCCGGAAGTGCAGTTGGTGTTACTTTAGGCAGGCATCAAGATCGGCGCAGGCTTGGAGGGCCGAATGTCCTGCTCCTGCGCCGTACTCTTCTTTGTTCTTTGTTCTTTTGTTGTCCTGAGATATCCCAGAACCTGTCGCTCAAAACAGACAGTCCACCCAAAATACAGCTCATCCAATCAGCTCTCAGCTTCCTCCATCTGGACACTGACTCCCAGGTTCGGGAAAGTCCAAGGTGAGTCTGTGTATAAACAGGGAGTGGGGGAGAGAGGGATATTCCAGCCATATCCCAAATGGACCATTCCAGACGGAAACCTGTCTCTCTCTCGTTCTCTCTCCCTCCCCCAAAAACATCATTAACAGAGCACAAAATCTGCCGTAATATAAAACCTCGGGGGGGGGGGGGCGGTTTGGATAATGGCCATTTAACACTAATTGTATTAAATGTATTTCACTGTTCACCTCCAGTTAACAGAAAGTTCAGAAACTGACTCACTGCAGTTACCTTGAAATTCTGACAAAAGGTTTTTGCTGGAGAGGTCGGTTTGAATTCAGTATAAAGAGGCAGTTGTTATTCAGATTTTCAATTCCACTGTGTGACAAAGACTGAAACGACAGCCAGGTTAATGATGCAGCCAAGAGAACATTTAAAACTGGTGACATTTCACACAACAATTCTCAACTATATTTACAGTTATATTTCTCAGTGATTCTTTGTACTTTATTTGCTGCTGCTGTATTTATGCTTTAGGCTGTATTCAATCCAAAAAACCTTCTTAACATTTACCAGTTTAATGTTACAAAGGTTTTGTAAAGTTGGGAAACGGACATTTAACACAATTGTATTACATATCTTCCACTTTTCACCTCCAGTTTATATAAAGCTCAGCGATGACGACCTCCACATTCTGACAAAGAGTTTTTTTGCTGTAATAAAGTGTCACTTGCTTCCATTTTCCTACTGACTGTTTCTTTCCTCTGCTCTCCTGAGGGATTCAGAGATGAATTTTGTCCATCACTTGTCCACATTCAGGAGGTTCCATCTCCTCTGCAGCTGCTGTCCTGGGGAAATTAATTGTATTCAACATCTTTCCCGCAGTTTGTAGACATGAGGAGAGACTGTTTACACGAGCAGAGGGGAGAAACAAATCGTCAGGGAGTTGTTCTGGTCTGGAATTCACTGTGTGACAGGTTTCTGAAAGCAGATTCAATATTAATTTCGAAAAGACAATCGGATCAAAACTTCAATTACTCTGAGTTATAGTAGAGAAGATACCAGCATAGAGAGAGAAGTGAGAGCGAGAGAGAGATGTCATAACTTTAGTGATGAAGAATTCAACACAACAGATTTAGAGAGTTAAATAAAAACAAGAAATGCTGGAACCACTCAGCAGGTCTGGCAGCATCTGTGGAAAGAGAAGCAGAGTTAACGTTTCGGGTCAGTGACCGTTCCTCGGAACTTCTATTCAGAACTCTCTATTTAGAGAGTTTTTATTTGTAAATGATTGTTGAGTTTTATTTTATCTTGTTCTTTCATTTATGCATTATCTTTAATCACTCAAAATAATTTTCCAAATTGGAACCAGTTTAATGTTACAAGTGTTTACATAGTTGGGCAATAGTCATTTAACAACAATTGTACCGAAATTATTTCATTCAGCATCTCAAGTTTACTGAAAGTAAACTCCTCAAACTTTTGGAAACTTTCAAACTCTCAGGAACACAGAATTTCCAATCAGCAATAGCTCAGCTACGCCATCTGCTGGTGTCCTTGTATCACTGCAGTTACTGTCCCTCTCACCACCTCCATCTGCTGGTGCCCCTGTCTCACTGCAGTTGCTGTCCTCCTCTCACCATCTCCATCTTCTGGTGTCCCTGTCTCACTGCAGTTACTGTCCCCTCTCACCATCTCTATCTGCTGGTGTCCCATTCTCACTGCAGTTACTGTCCCCTCTCACCACCTCCATCTGCTTGTGTCCCTGTCTCACTGCAGTTACTGTCCCCTCTCAACACCTCCATCTGCTCGTGTCCCTGTCTCACTGCAGTTACTGTCCCCTCTGACCACCTCCATCTGCTGGTATCCCTGTCTCACTGCAGTTACTGCCCCTGTTGGAGAATTTTGCAGAGCTTCGCGAATTATTACTTAACTTTATAGAAGCAGAAAAGCAGGACACAGCTTGTAGCTAATCTAACCACAATCAACTGTCATAAAATGTAGACAGAGCAGCTAACCACAATCAGACGTTATGGCCAGAAATGATGTCTGGAGTGGGCATTGCAATAAGGAACTATAGTTTGTTATTGTCGAAACTAACACTTTCCACATAACGGACTCTGCATGGTGCACCATCACGTAGGCAGTCTTCTGATTGTCTTGTGGGTGTTTCTCTAATTGTGAAACTGTTAGCTCTGCCTCTTTTGTACTATATAAGTCCACGCCGATCTGTAGCTCTTTGGAGTAGCACTGGACCGCCTTTAGGTAAGGTGGGACCCCATGATATCATGCAATAAAGTGTTTGATTTGATTCTCAACGTCTGAGTCTGGAGAATTTGTTCAACAATTGGGCATAATCTGGATTTTCTCCAACAGTCCCCCTCTCACCATCCCCATCTGCTGGTGTCCCTGTCTCACTGCAGTTACTATCCCCACCTTCACCATCTCCATCTGCTTTGGAGAAGTGACTCAAAGCTACAGGTACATGGAAGCGTGCCACAGAAGGAGTCGACCTTTTCTGTGAGTGGAGGGAAGAAAATGGGCAGGAACAGAAGAAAAAATAATCTATTATCAAAGTGTTGCCCCGGATTTCTTCTACTTTTGAAAAGGACTTCCCTGCAGTCGAAGTTTGTATGACAATTAAAGGTCAACTTAATGTTACTGGTACAGGTGGAATAATCGTGATAAACAGCTGGTATCATGTTGTGGTTCTCCGCCTCCTCGGTGGCCCCACCCCCACTCCCAACAGACCCTTACCCCACCACTAAGTGCTTGCTGCTCTCCATCCCCACATGACTCCGCAAAAGGTAATTCACCTCCAGTTTTCCTGTAATCACACAGCGTAGGAATAATCCATTAGGCCCATCGTAGCACTGCCAGCTTTTTGAGAGAAATAGCCAATTGATCTAATTCCCTGTTCTTCCCCGTAGCCCTGCAGATTTTTCCTTTTTAAGTGGACAGCCAATTCCTCTTTAAACGTTATGACTGAATCGGCTCCCGACAACCGTGGACAGTAGATTCCAGATCATAACTTGCAACATTTATTCAAAAAATTCTCATTCTCCTTCATCTCCACTGCACCCCGCCCACCCCCCACCACCACCCCAGAATGTTTGCCAATTAACTTAAAACTGTGCCATCTGTTTCCCATCATTATTTACTCCATCAAAACCCACCAAAGGAGAACAATCCTAACCTCTCCATTCAAACTACTTTGTAAGATATTTAAATTGGCACATTAACATGCCAGATACTCCAATACATATTTATGTCTCTGCGGCAATAGAGGTCATTTCCCCTCATTCCCTCATGTTTGCTTTTGGCAGTTGTATCAAAACTCTTGGTAGTATTGAATGTCATTATCTAGTAAAACATGGGGTTCTCTAACTGAACATTGGCGCAGGAGCTCTGTCAAATGCTATCAGTGATGATACGTGAAGTATTCCACCCACGTTACAACATATAGCTGTTCAAGAATACTTCATTTCGTTGCTACCAATGTTTATATTTAACTGCAATAAGTTTCGGTCCTGCACATTGTGCAGGTGACCTCACAATAGTTTGGCTATGACAGCATAAACCAGTAACCATGTCAACACAGTTTAAACCTAAGGATTGCTTCATCTCATCGAGAGTTAACGTGTGGAAACATCGTAGACTTCAGTGCTGCTTTATTTAAGCATCCATCACTTTTTTTATCTGAATAGTTGTTGGTGTGATTTGTACTGGTACAAATCCGGTACAACTGATACAGTTTTGGTATTGAGAGGAAGCTGGGCGTTCTTGTTCACAAATCAGCAAGTTAACATGTAGATACATAAAGCAAATAGCCTTTTAATCACCAACCCTTTGTAAGAGAGTGAATAAATCTTATGACAACTGTGTATAAGGTCTGAGTGAGACCACACCTGCAGTACTGTTTATAGTTTTGGTCATCTTATTGTAAGGGAGGACACACATAGCTTGGAGGGAGTTCAACAATGGTTTACTGCGCTGATTGCTAGGATGAGGATGTTATGAGAAGAGACAGAGTAAACTCGGCCTAGATGCCAAAGAATTTTTAAATTTCTTCATGGGATGTCAGTATTGATGGCAAGGCCAGCACTTGTTGCCCATCCTTAATTGTCCTTGAGACGGTGATGTTGAGCTGCTTTCTTGAACCCCTATGATATTAGGAAGAAAGTGCCAGGATTTTGACCCAGCGACCGTGAAGGAAATGCGATATAGCTTCAAATAAGGATGATGTGCAGCTTGGAGGGGAACTTGCAAGAGGTGTTGTTCCTATGTGTCTGCTGCCCTTGTCCTCCTAGTGATAGAGGTCACGGGTTTGGAAGTTGCTGTCAACGGAGACTTGGTGAGTTGCTGCAGTGCATCTTGCAGGTGGTTACACTGTTGCCACTGTATGCCAGTGATGGATCAAGCGGTCTGTTTTGTCTTGGATGATGTGGAGCTTCTTGTGTTGTCGGAGCTGCACTCATCCAGGCAAGTGGAGAACTTCACACTCCTGACTTTTGCCTTATGGATGGTGGACGGGCTTCGGAGAGTCAGGAGATGATTTAAACGCTGCAGAATTTCCAGCCTCTGACCTGCTCTTGTAGCACGGTAGTTATATGGCTGGTCCAGTTAAGTTTCTGGTTGATGTTGTGGCGAACAAAAGAAATTAAAGATTGCATTAGATGAAAGGAAGTGGTTTATAAGGTTGCTGGAAAAAGTGGTAAGCCTGAGTATTGGGAACTATTCAGATTCCAGCAAAGGGTAAAGAAAGGGAAAAGAGACTATGAATGCAAACCAGTGAGAAACATAAAAGCGATTGTAAAACCTTCTTTAGGTCTGTTAAAATAAACAGATTCGTTTGAAAAAATGTGGGTCCATTACAGGTGGAGACAGGACACTTTGTGGTAGAGAGACTAAACAATGACTTGGTGTTTGTCTTCACGGAGGAAGATACAGAAAATCTCCCAGAAGTAGCAGGGAAACCAAGGGACTTGTAAAAGTGAAAGAAATTAGTATCAATAAAGAGGTGGACCCGAAAGATTAATTGAATTGAAAGTTGATAAATCCACTGGACCAGATGAGCTACATCCCAGATTATTGAAGGAGGTGGCTTTCGAGATGGTGGATACATTGGAGGCTATCTTTCAAAATTCTATAGATTCTGGAAGAGTTCTTGTGATTGGAAAGTAGCAAATGTAACCCAATTATTTCAGAAGGGAGTGAGACAGAAAACGGAGAATTACAGACCTGTTAGTTTGACGCCAGTCGTGGGGAAAATGTTAGAACCTATTATTGAAGATGTGATAATTAAACACATGGACAATAAGGATATGATTGGACAGAATCAACGTGAATTGATGAAAGGAAAATCATGCTTGACAGAACTGTTGGAGTTTATTGAGGATGTTCCTTGTAGCATAGATAAAGGAGAACCAGTGGATGTGGGTATGTGGATTTTCAGAAGGCGTTTGATAAGGTCCCACACAGGAGGTTAGAAAACAAAATGGGATTGGGGGTAATATACTGTTATGGATTGAGAATTGGTTAACAGACAGTAAGCAAAGACTAGGAATAAACAGCTCATTCTCAGTATGGCAGGCTGTTACAAGTGGGATACCACAAGGATCAGTGCTTGGGTCACAGCTGTTCACAATCGATATAAAAGATTTGGATGTGGGGACCAAGTGCAATACTTCCAAGTTTGGAGAGCCAGCATGAACTCGATGGGACAACCGGCCACCGTCTATGCTGTAAATGACTCTGACTTCAATTTTGCTGGAGCTCCTTGATGCCATACTCAGCCAAATGCTGCATTGATGTCAAGGGTCATCACTCTTGCCTCATCTCTTGAACTCAGTTATTTTATCCCTGTTGGGACAAGGCTGTGATGAGGTGTGGAATTGAGTGGCCCTGGTGGAACCCAAACTAAGCTTCGGTAAGCAGATTATTGCTGAATAAGTGCTGTTTGATCGCACTGACAATGACACCTTACATCTCTTTGCTGTTGATTGAGAATAGACCAATGGGATGGTAATTGGCTGGATTGTATTTGTTCTTTTTTTGTGGACAGGACATACTGGGACAATATTCCACATTGTCAGGTCGATGCCAGTGTTATAGCTGTACTGGAACAACTTGGCTCTTGGCACAGATAATTCTGGAGCACAAATTTCAGTTCTCCATCCTGAACGTTGTTGGCACCACAGCCTTTGCTGTATCCAGAGCATTCAGCCATTTATTGGTATCATGATAGGATGTGCAGGACTGCAGGGCTTTGATCTGATCCTTTGGTTGGGGATTGCTTTGCTCTGCCTATCGTATGCTGCTTCTGCTGTTTGCATGTAGTCCAGTGTTGCTGTTTCACCAGGTTGACACCTCATTTTCAGGTATGCCAGGTGCTGTTCCTGGCCTGCTCTCCTGCACTGATCACTGAACTATGATTGAATCCCTGATAATGGTATGGTGAGTGATATGCCAGGCTGTGAGGTTACAGAATGTGGTTGAATACACTTGTGCTGTTGATGGCCCACAGTGCCTCATGGATGCCCAGATTTGTGCTGCTAGATCTGTTCTGAATCTATCCCATTTAACGCGGTGGTGGTGCCACACAGTACAATGGAGGGTATCCTCAGTGTGACAACTGAAACATCGTCTACACAACCACTGTGTAGTGGTCACTTCTGCCAATACTGGCATGGTCAGATGCATCTGTGGCATGCAGATTAGTGAGGATGAAGTCAAGTACGTTTTTCCCTCTTGTTGGTTCTCTCACAACTTGCAGCAGGCGCAGTCTAGCAGATATGTCCTTCAGTACTCTGCCAGCTGAGTCAGTAGTGGTGCTACCAAGCCACTCCTGGCGGTGAACATTGAAGTCCCCCACCCGGACACTCTCAGTATTTGTTCCAAGTTGTGGTCAACATGGAGGAGTACTGATTCTTCAATTGAAGGAGAGCAGTAGGTGGCAATCAGCAGGAGGATTGCTTTTACCTGATATCATGAGACTTCATGAGGTCTGAACCATATGTTAAGGACTCCCAGAGCCACTCCCTTCCAACTGTATACCATTGTGCTGCCACCTCTGTTGGATATGTCCTGCTGATGGGACAGCACATATCCAGGGATAGTAATGGAGGAGACTGGGACATTGACCCAGAATCACACGTAAGCTATGATTCTGTGAGCATGGTATGTCAAACTGCTGCTTGTCTTGTCTGTGGGACAGCTCTCTCAATTTTGGCACAACAACCCTGATGTTAGTGAGGAGGACTTTGCAGAGACTGTCTTTGTTTCCAGTGCTTTGGTCGATGCCAGGTAGTCTCTCCAATGTCATTCATTTTCGACATTTCTATCGCTATTTGATACAAGTGAGAGGTTTGCTAGGCCATTTCAGAGGGCAGTTAAGAGTCAACTATTTTGCTATGGGTCTGAACTCACATGTAGGTCAGACCAGGTATGATGACAGATTTTCTTCCATTAAGGTTATGAGTGAGCTAGATGGGTTTCGAAGAATGAGAGGTGATCTCATTGAAATGGATGAAATTCTTAAGGAGTCTGATAGAGTGGATGCTGGGAGGATGTTTACCTGGCTGCTGACCCTAGATCACAGTCTCTGAATAAGGGGTCATCCATTTGGGACTGAGATGAAACATTTGTTCTCTCAGAGGGTTGTGAAACTTTGGAATCTTCTACTCCAGAAGGCAGCTGATGTTCAGCCGGTGAATGTAATCAAGATAGAGATCAATAGATTCTTGGAGACTAAGGAAATTAAGGACTATGGGGAGAGTGTGGGAAGTTGGAGTTGAGGTAGAAGATTAGCCATGATCTTATTGAATGTTGGAAGCAGACTCAAAAGGGCTGAATGGCTTTCTCCTGCTCCTATTTCTCAATTCTTATTCTGTTTTTTGGTCAAAGACACCCAGCAATCGAGGTAAGCTTGTGGCATTGATGGGTAATTGGTTGGGAGGTAGGAGGTAGTGTGGATGAGGGTTCAATAACTGATTGGTGGGAGGTGACAATTGGTGCTCCCCAAGTATCAGTATTGGGACCTCAGCTTTTCAGCATATACATCAATGAATTACGTGAAGGAATGGAGTTACATAGAGAAAACATAGTTATGATTTGATTGAATGGTCCAAGAGGCCTCCTGTATCTATGAATACAAATAAGATGGTTTAAGACTTTAAGATTTGCCTCAGAGAATATAAGAGGAAGAGAAGGGTAAGGATATTCAAGGTGCCAGAATAGCGATCTGCACAAACGTTGGAGATTAACATGAAATAAAGTAACAGTGTAAATAATATTTAAAGGATTTTTCAGGATGGTGGTCTAAATCGAATTTCCTATATATCCCACGCTTGATATTTTCATCCTGTCTGAAGGCAACACACATCAACTGTATGCAACAACCAAAACAGTATTAGGCCACATGATGTAAAATGGTGGCCGTGATTTTAGGGCCCCAGCGAGGCAGAATCGGGGGCGGGGGGGACACAGAGTATTGTGACCAATAGCATAGGGCAAGGCGGGCCAGAGGGCTCATTGACTAGCGATCTTCCTGGAGGCAGGATAAGTGGATCTCACCTCCTAAAACCTTGAATCAAAAGGACTTGGAAGATCACCGCTGGGGGACACAAAAAGGCAGAGGTGGGGTTCTCCCCATCTTTTTGGAATGGTGCATTGAGTCCTGCCTCCAGCACATAATCCAGCCTGGTGGTTGTAATGAAGATAACGGACTGCTACAGTTTTTGTTTCTTTTTCTTTAAAAATTACTTTTTAACCACTAACTGCAGAGGAACTTTTTTCACCTTTTAATTGGGGTTAATGATGAATCTTGGACAGTGTTTCATTTGTTGGCCAGCCTCCATTTCCTCTCTCACTTGTTCTCCCTAACAATATTCGGTAAACCAATTCCAATTTCAAACCAGATTTTCAAACCAATTCCTGGACAGAATACAGGGAAATAAAATGTCGGCTTTTAGGCAATCCTTCTGTTCACTGCTTGCATGTTGTGGTATTATAACTATGAAAGCAACACTGTTCTTGTGGGTGTATACGTTATAATTTTTAAATTGCATTTATAATGGTGGCGCAGTGGTTAGCACCACAGCCTCACACCTCCAGAAAGCCAGGTTCAGTTCTGAGTACTGCCTGTGCAGAGTTTGTAAGTTCTCCCTGTGTCTGTGTGGGTTTCTGCCGGGTGTTCCGGTTTCCTATCACAGCCAAAGAGTTGCAGGTTGATAGGTAAGTTGGCTATTGTAAATTGCCCCCAGTCTAGGTAGGTGGTCGGAGAATGGCGGGGATGTGGAAGAGAATATGGGGTTAATTTAGAGTTTGTATAAATGGGTGTTGTTGGTTGGCATGGACCCAGTGAGCCACAAGGCCTGTTTCAGTGCTGTATCTCTAAAAAAACAAATTGACTTGCTCCACTGCATGTTTAACTACAACAACCCATCAGTTTTTACTTTGAATATTAATAAGCTGCAGGAGTTTTCTTAATCTCTGTTGATCTCTTAATTTGTTCATTGTGCTGTAAAAAGACCACAGTTCTGTTTTATTGCGATGTGTGTTTGTGGAGTGGGGGAACAGTGACTTGCTGTGCTGGATTATGTGTACTTTTATGGCAGGCACTATTAGCATTGAAAAGAATTAGAGATACTGGAAGACAAGACCTTGCCTTCCATCATGGGTACTGTTTCTTCTTCTGTTTCACCATGTAGTGAATTGGGGGGAAGGGAGTAACAAGGAGGTCAGAGTGCAGGGAGGATTGCGATGAAGTTCAGGGAGTGTGGAGAGAAGCCCAGAGTATCCATATAGTGAACACGTGATGCTGCGGAGAACCAGGTTTCTGGATATTCCTTTCAAAGTGAGGATCATTGGGGAGTGTCAGTTTTGAAAAGGAAACCATGATATTGAGTTACCTGGAAAGTTAAGAGTTTGTAGAAATAATTTGATTTGATGGTAATTAAAGGGGTGAGTGTGAAGAGGGAAAGCTAAGCAGGAGATGCTGACAGCCTGGTACCTCTATGGCAGAAGAGATGGAAAAAATTATCAATTGTGAAAAAGAGGAAGAAACACGAGAGGGCAAAATACTCACACATTATAAAGGTTGGAGACAATGCACTGACAGCTGGTGACCTTTATTTTAGAAATTTTGTAAGCATGGATTTTCCATAATTTTTCTTCCTAAGATTGTCAGGGTGGCTGAAATTTATCAGTTTATTTTGCTAACATTATCTTAACTGGATTGAAATGTGATGACATAAAAACAACAACAGCATTATATCCACCAGCGCTTTGTCAAAACAAAGAAGTGAATGAAACATTGCTCATGATTTTTTGTTTGAGCTCATAAAACAATGCAGCACAAACTTAAAGGCAGTAATTACCGATTTTCAGTCCTTGTGATAAAGTTAGGTTTTGGCATCTTGACTGACCATCTATCAGAATTTTCATGGGGGTTGGGAGACTTGAATGATTTTTTTTAATAGTTCGTGGGATGTGGGCGTCACTGGCTAGGCATGTCGTTCGTGTCTACTGACGCAAAATCCTACACTTTTATTGCCTATCAGGCAGGTTCCCCTCCTGGTGTCCCTGTCAAACATACGAATATGTGAATCAGGAACAGTAGGAGGCCATTCGGTCCCTCGAGACTACTCCTCCATTTGATAAGATCATGACTTATCTGAATGTGGCCTCAACTACATTTCCTGTCTGCCCCCAAAGCACTTGACTCCCTTGTCTATCAAAAATCTAGATAACTCAGCCTTGAATAAATTCAATGACCCAGCCTCTACTGCTCTCTGAGGAAGCAAATTCCACAGATTAACGACCCTCTGAGAGAAAGGATTACTCCTCAACTCTGTCTTAAATGGGAGACCCGTCATTTCTAAACACTGTCCACTAGTTCTAGTCTCACCTATAAGGAGAAACATCCTTCCAGTACCCACCCTGTCAAGTCCTCTCAGGATCATATATGATTCAATTAGATCACCTGTCATTCTTCTAAACTCCAATGGATGAACGTTCAGTCAAGTGAACCTTCTCTTAACTGCTTCTAATGCAATTTCATCCTTTCTTAAATAAGGAGACCAAAATTGTACACAGTACTCCAGATGTGGTCTTACTCAATCCCCGGAACAGCTGCAGCAAAACTTCCCTACTTTTATCTTCTATTCTCCTTGCAATAAATGACAACATTCCATTTGCCTTCCTAATAACTTGCTGTGCCTGCATACTAACCTTTTGTTAGTCAAGTACCAGGACACAGAGACCCCTCTGTACTGTACAGCACTGCATTTTCTCTCTATTTAAATAATATTCTACCTTTCTATTCTTCCTGCCAAAGTGGGCAAGTTCATATTTTCCCATATTATACTCCATTTTCCAAACTTCTGCCCACTGACTTAACCTATCTATATCCCTTAGTACACTCTCTGGGGGTCGGGGATTTTATGCACTCCCCTGCGGTGGTTTGGAGGCGAGGGCACTCCGCCATGATCCAGCATCTACTAACATTTATTCCGGACGGGAAGGTCTGTGAACGGCCTTCCCGCCCCACTGCCAATTGAGACCCTTAACTAGGTAACTAGGGCCTCCTCTTGTCGCAGACGCAATTACCCATGTGATGGGCAGCCCTGTCAGCGCACGGGAAGCACGGCGTGAAAATCCGTGCTGGCTGTTTCATGGCTGCAGGGTGGGGGTGTGGGGTGCAGTGGTGGGAGTCCCTCATTCAAAACCACTTGGTGCTTGAATGAGGAACCAGTCATCAGGAAGGGGGTCCCACTGAAGACCACCACGCTGCCCTTGCTGCTGACCCTCCACCCCTGTGACCCCCCACCCTGCAAGACTCCTCCTGCCCTGACCTAATTTGAGACTGGTTCCTGCACCGCTTCTCAATGTCTGGTGACTGCAGCTATAGCAGCAGTCACCGCCTGAACGGTGGCACTGCAGCTGCTGGACTCTGATTGGCCAGCGGCTCGGCAAGGTTGGACCTTCGACGGGGTCCTAAATCGGAAGGAAGGCCATCCTCAGTCAAGTTAAGTGTCTGATTAGAACGAAATTCGGCGTGCCTTCCATACAAGAGGCGATGTGGGGATTTCAGTGTCAGTTTCCCCGAATGTCTAGCCCCCCACCACCAGCTTAAAATTCCACCTTCATGTTCTCTTGACAACTTACCCGCTGAGCTATCTTTGTGTTATCTGCAAATTTAGCTCCCCCAGATTAGGTCCCTACATCCAGGTTATTGATGTAGATTGTAAATAGTTGAGGCCCCAACATTGATTCTCCCTGGCACTCCACTAGTCAAATGCTGCCAACCTGAAAATGACCCACTCCTTCCTACTCTCGGCTGCCTGTCAGCCAACCAATCCTCTATCCATGCTAATATGTTACCCACGACAACATGAACTCTTATTTTGTGTATTAACCTTTGATGTGGCAGCCCATTTAATACCTTTTGGAAATTTAAGTGCACCAAATCTGCAGGTCCCCTTTTGTCCACGTTGTTTGTTACATCCGTAGCTGCACTGATGCCTATTCTTTTCACAACAGTCGTACACTCATCTCTTGCCACTTTTCAGGCAGGATTTAGAGAACAGAATCATTTAAAGTTTTATTTCTCGAAATCACATTTTTACTGTTGGTTTCAGTCTCTATTGTTTGAAAGTTTCTTTTTGTGCATGCCCTCAAGATAGTGTAAAAGATGCCATGGCACTATTTGATGGAAGAGCAGGGAAGCATCTTGTTTCCTGAACAAGATTTATTCCTTATCCAACACCTTCAAAATCAGACGAACTGGTCATTATTTCATTGTTCTTAGTGAGACGTTGCTAGGCATAAATTGACTACTGCGTTTTCTACATTCAATGATGACACTTCAGAAAGTACTTGATTGGCTGAAAAGTGCTTTGGAACATTCTGAAGTCTAAAAAAATTGGAGTGTTTACCCCCAAGCCTCCATCCCTGTATGGGTTATCCAGTGAGCTGCAGAAACTCGCAATTATTTAGCACCTTTTAATGTAGAGAAACATCCTAAGGCACTTCAGGGGTGTAAGGAAGGGTAAGAGAAAGCAGTTAGACAATCCACAAAGGCCCAGTGTCTGCTGAGGTTGCTACTGTTCACTGCAATAACAATAAACGTCCTTGAATTAGTCTCGGCATCTCTGGGATAGGGTGAGGAAAGTTGGCCAGGAAACCCACCATGTTGCAGTCCAGAGAATCCTGCTTGAACTGCTGACTTCACTGTCCAAGATCACCTGGGCCTTATGGTTGATATTCGAAACTAGTTCCTTGCACTAAAGAGAGGAAAAGCAATAATTAGTTATTTCTAGTGAATATATTCCCTCGTCGCACACCTCTGATTTATTTTCTTTCTTCTTTTCCTTTTCAGAACACAATATTGAATGATAAAATGATGTACTTTAACATCAAGCGTCCCAGACGCCAATCAAAGTCATTCGAGGCATTCTATTGAGCTTTTTGTAATGTTTTCTGATATATCAATCCAGTGCAGTTTGCTGTGTTTTTATTGCTGTAATAGGAGACTGTTACTAAATCTCTATACTCACCTGAAATGTCTGGGTCAGCAGACTAAGGAGTCATTGCGATCTGCCCACTGTTGATGTTCCAGAACATCTGCAAAGTGGCTTTTAATCGACTTGCTTGTTTTGATGATAACATTTGCACCTACTCCAATGTCGGAAACAAATCTGGGCACTTCAGAGAGTTTTTTTCTTTCAGTAGTGAGGTTTTTTTTTAGATTAGAGATACAGCACTGAAACAGGCCCTTCTGGCACCAAGTCTGTGCCGAACATCAACCACCCATTTTATACTAATCCTACACTAATCCCATATTCCCAACAAACATCTCCACCTGTCCCTATATTTCCCTACCACCTACCTATACTAGTGACAATTAATAATGGCCAATTTACCGATCAACCTGCAAGTCTTTTGGCTTGTGGGAGGAAACTGGAGCACCCGGAGAAAAACCACGCAGACACAGGGAGAGCTTGCAAACTCCACACAGGCAGTAACCGGAATCGAACCCGGGTCCCTGGAGCTGTGCGGCTGCGGTGCTAACCACTGCGCCACTGTGCCGCCCTGTTATATATGCACACATCCACACCACCCCAACTAAAGAATGTTCAGTGAACTTCATTGTAAATCCTGCTGTGTCATACAGATGACATTCTACCAACCTTGCTGCATCAGGGAATGGCAGCATAGCAATGTTCCTGGCTAGCAATCCAGTGGCCTGGACTAATGCTCCAGAGACAGTACTTCAAATCCCACCATGGTCGTTCAGGGAATTTAAATTCAATTAATAAATTTGGAATTAAAAGCTCGTTTCAGTAATGGTGACCATGAAACAACTGGATTATCATAAAAAAAAACATCTAATTCACTAAGGCCATTCAGGGGAGGGAAACTTCTGTCCTTACCCGGTCTAGCCTACATGTGACTCCAGACCCACAGGAATATGGTTGACTCTTAACTGTCCTCTGAAATGGCTGAACAACCCTCTCAATTGTATCAAACTGTCAGTGAAGAATGAAACTGGACAGGCCACCTGGCATTGACTTAGGCACTGGAAATGACAAAGGCAGACCCTGCCTCATCAACCCTGGAACGTCCTCCTCATTAAAATCTGAGGACATGTGCCAAAATGAGGAGAGCTGTCCCACAAACTAATCAAGCAGCAGCCTGACATAGTCATATTCACTGAATCATACCTCACAGCCGATGCCTAAACTCCTTCATCAGCATAATAATAGCTAAATAATGTCGATGCTGGAAATCGAAATAAAATCAGGCAGTGCTGAGCATCAGACCTGAAACGTTAACTCTGTTTTACTCTCCACAGATGTTGCGAGGCCTGCTGAGTATTTCCAGCACTTTCTGTCCTCATGTCTTTTTTCATATATTGTGCAAATGGTGATGATCTTTGGAGTGGCTTTTTCTTTGCCACACTAGAGAGGGAGTGAAGGGAAAGGAATCGAGAATTAATTGAAGCAAAACATGCTGCAATCCAAATATTTTAAGGACTCTCCCTAATTTCCATGCCTGATTAAATCCTATCATATCAATGACACTTTAGATTTCTGGAAATGCGCAGAGCAAAAGGAGGTGTGTGTGAGCAGAAAGTTGTTTTTATTTGTTTTGAGGCATTTCACACTCGCTTATCGTATGTTTGTTTGGAAGATTTCCATTATACGTATCTGTTGTCACGCTCACGCAAGGGGTAAATATGAACTATAAAGTGAATGGTGAATTAAACTCCAAAATTGGCACACTTTTGATATAAGACAAAATGGAATAAGAGGTCACGTGACTTCCCCTGTACTGAGAATTATACACAGTGACTGCTGGAGACAGAAGCCATCATCATGTCTGGACCAGTCTGGAGAAAGCATACTGAAATTTAAGCAGTCCATTCGATGTTAATGGCCCCTATGTTCAAGGATTGGGTTGACCATGACTTCACGGACAGGGAGATTCCAAACTCCAAGCCAAGATAATAAGTGTGAAATACCACCAGTTTATCAAAATGGGCAACATTCAAACACCATTGCCGAGCAATGGCCACACATTCAGAGACACAGATGGTGGTCATTCAGCCCATCGTGTCTGCGCTCATCACAAAAATAAAAGCCACCCAATCTAATCCCACCTTCCAGCTCCTGGTCCGTAGACTTGCTGGTTACAGCATTTCAGATGCATGTCATGCACATTTTAAATCAGTTGAGGATTTCTGCCTCCATCACTGTTCCAGGCAGTGAATTCCAGACACCCACTCTGGGTGAAAAAGATTTTCCTCCTGTCCCCTCAAATCCTTCTACCGATCAACCTTAAATCTGTGCCCACTGGTAATTGACCTCTCCAATAGGACAAGGGCAGCAGAGTCCCCGATGTGCTCAACGAGGTGATGAACTAAACTGTGGTTGACGCTGAGTTGGATTCTGGAGAGCTGATTCCCACTGGCTCTTCCAGAACAGATCTTCCTTCAACAGCTGGGTTTTGTTGCACCATCTGCATTATGATGCAAAAGAATGCATGTTCAGAGAACGGGAATGACTCTCCCTGTGGAGATACTATAGTAACAGACCCACTCAGTGATTCTTCCTGTGGAGATTCTATAATAACAGACCCACTAAGTGACTCTCCCAGTGGAGATACCATAATAACAGACCCACTCAGTGACTCTCCCTGTGGTGATGCCATAACAACAGACCCGATCAGTGACTCTCCCTGTGGAGATACTATAATAACAGACCCGCTTAGTGACTCTCACTGTGGATATACTATAATAACTGACCCACTGAGTGACTCTCCCTGTGGAGATACTATAATAACAGACCCACTCACTGACTCTCCCTGTGGAGATACTATAATAACAGGCCCACTCACTGACTCTCCCGGTGGAGATTCCATAATAAGAGATGCACTCAGTTCGTCTCCCAGTGGTGATACTATAATAACAGATCTACTCAGTGACTATCCCAGTGGAGATACTAAAATATCAGACCCACTCCCTGACTCTCCTTGTGGAGATACTATAATAACAGACCCACTCAGTGACACTCCCTTTGGAGATACTATAATAACAGACCCACTCAGCGACTATCCCAGTGGAGATACTTAAATAACAGACCCACTCACTGACTGTCCCTGTGGGCGGGGGAGTGGGGGAGGAGGTGGGGAGGGAGATAGAGAGAGAGATAGAGAGAGACAGCTGGAAATGACATTGTAAACACAGAGGGAGACACACTGGCTCATGGGGGTCTGCAGTGTTTAGTCACTGCCCAGCTCCGAGCCCCTGTAGAGAATGTTGGCACATTCATCTTAGTTTAAAGAGATAATTTCACAGTATCTGGGAACAGACTGGAGCTGATTGCTGCAAATGTCTGTAAATTGCAGCAATGTTCTACACAGTGGGGTTTAGAGTTTGCAGGTCATCAGGAAGCAGCCTGTCATGTCTCTGCTCAGAGCTGGCTCTGGTCCCTGGATTAACAGTACAATGGGCAGGTACTCAGCTCCTCAAACCCTGTTTCACATTCCAATCACTTCCCATTCTCTGGCTCTGTATCGGGGGATGTGCTTGTAAGATGGGGAGTCACTGAGAGATTGTTTTATGTTAGTGAGTGAGAGAAAGAGCCCTGGGCTCTTGCTGTGTTTTATTTATGTTCAAAAATGCTTTGCTTTGTTTGAATCAATTTTATTTATTTTATTCCAAGGGAGAATCTTTTCGGAAGCTGCAGTTTTGATGATGCAGAGGATAACTTTTTTGGCACGTGGAATTCTCAGGCAGGAGCTTTAATCAGAGAGGCAAATAATGATAAATATATATGTGTCATTGTCAAATGTATTTCTAGATACAGAAAAAATGTCTGTGCGTTTTCGGGGTTGATAGAAAACAAAGTGATGGAAATGTTCAGTATTTCCAACACGGTTTTTATTTCAGATTTCCAGCATTGACAGTATTTTGATTTTGTGTTTTCGGGGTCTGTGGATTTTTTTACAAGGGACGGCGCTGCAGGGCGCTCCGAAGGAAATAGTTTGGGAAGCGCAGCTAAGGAACAGTCAATATCCCATAGATTTCCCTCTCTCCATCTCTTGCTGCAACTTGTTCCCTGCACCTTCCTCCTTGTTCCTAGCTCTATCTCTTCACATCTTTAAATCCCTATCTCTGTATCTCTCAACATGCTTTCTATCTCAGCCCCTCTCTGGAGTCCCACAAGTTTCCATTTCATTCTCTTTCTGCGACATCTTTATCTGTCACTCACTCTCTCTCAGTTCATTTCTTCTCTCACAAACTTCCAAATCCCTGAATCTTTCCATCTCTGCTTCTCCTTTCCTGCCACATTATTTCTGCATTTCCCCTCGCCCTGGGACACCCCTCTCTATTCTGTAAACAGATCTTACTATGTATCTTTGCCCCTCCAAATCTTTCAGTCTCTGTGTCTCTCTCCTTGTCTGCGATCTTTCTCAATATCTACATCGCTGCTGCATTCTCTCTTTCTACACCACCATTTATCTCCACACCTGCTCCATCATGGTTTGCACGACTAGCACCCACCAAGTCCAAGTCCAGCCCAGTGTTTCTTTGTGTCTCCGTGTATCTTCTTCCCGACTGTCTCTGCCTGTCTTCTTGTGGCTCAATGGGGGAAGGGACAGATCAGCCATTATCTAAAATTGGTAGGACAGGCTCAAAGCGCTGAATGTCCTCCTCCTGTCCCGAAGCCAATAAGTGTTTGTGTGTTTCTCCCTCTGTTCAATTCCCTGAAGCCGATAAGGAGAACAGGTGAGTCGCCTTTCTGCAGAGAGGGATGTGTCCCGTGCAGGGATCTTGCTGCGCATTAAGGGCTCCGAATGCCAATGAGCCTCTGCTGATTCTTGGTCTATGCACGGCCCTCCCATTGGCCAGGCATGAGTTAAAGGTGCCGGGTGTGTCGGAGCCATTTGATCGAATTCCAGCGGCTTATCTGGACTGGAACGACAGTGAATGAAAGACTGCCAGGAGATGGAGCCAAAGCCAGGAAAGTGATGGAGGTTGGAATTACACGGGGTTTTGGGTGCGAGGGGTTGATGGGAGGGCAGTTTTACAGCGGTGTGCTGTTCAAAGGAGAGAGGATACAGAGTAGGATTTAGGAGAGGGGGGTTTTGCAGGAGAGGTTGGTCATTTAGAAAGGGGGGGTGTTTACAGTGGGGGCGATGGGTAGAATTAGAGGGTAATATTCACAGAGGCAATTAGTTATGTTAAAAATGGGAGGGCAGAGGATTCTCAAGATTCAAAATGGGTGGGTCAGGATTCTCTAGGTTTAAAATGGTGGGGGGGGGGATTAGCAGGTTTAAAATGGGAGGGAGAGAATTCTCCAGATTTAAAATGGGAAGGGGAGGATTCTCGAGGTTTAAAATGGGAGAGTTGGATTCTGCAGGCTTAAAATGGGGGGAGGATTCTCCAGTTTTAAAGTGGGTGGGGGAGGATTCTCCAGCTTTAAAACGGTGGTGGTGGGGGGTATTCTCCAGGTTTAAAATGGAAGAGGGGGTGATTCTCCATGGGGGTCTGTTCACAGGAGTAGTATTAGATGGGGGGTCTCTTCACAGGAGGGGTATTAAAAGAGGTTCGGTTGACAGGAGAGGTATTAGATGAGGGTCTGTTCACAGGAGTGCTTTTAGATGAGGGTCTGTTCACAGAATGGGTATTAGATGATGGTCTGCTCACAGGACGGCTCTGTGAAGGGGGTCTGTTCGCAGGAGGGCTATTAGATGAGGGTCTGTTCACAGGAGGGTTATTAGATGGGGTCTGCTCACAGGAAGGGTATTAGATGGGGAACTGTTTACAGGAGGGGTATCATATGGGGGCCTCTTCCTGGGGGTATAATTATACGAGGTCTGCTCACATGCGGGTGTTTAGAATGGAGTCTGTTCACAGCAGGGGTAATAGATGGGGTTCTGTTCACAGGAGGCGTATTTAGATGAGGGTCTGTTCACAGGAAGGGTATTAGATGGGGGTGTGTTCTCAGGAGGGTTATTTGATGGGGTCTTTTCACAGGAGGACTATCAGATGGGACCTCTTCCTGGGAATATAACTATATGGGGTGCTGCTCACATGGTGGTGTTTAGATGGGAGCCTGTTCGCAGGAGTGATACTTAGTTGCGAGTCTGTTCACAGGAGGGGTATTAGATGGGGAGCTGTTCACATGAGTGGTATCAGATAGCGGTCTGTTCACAGGAGGGGTAATAACTGGGGGTCTGTTCAGAGGAGCGTTATTAAATGGGGGTCTGTTCAAGGAGGGGTAATAGATGGGGGTATGTTCACAGGATGGGTTTAAATGGGGGTCTGTTCAGGGGGGCGAATTATTTGGGAATATGTTCTCAGGGGTTATTTCGATGCAGGTCTGTTCACAGGGGCTATTTAGATGGGGATCTGTTCACAGGGGGTATTTAAATGTGAGTCTGTTCAAAGGATTTTTTGTAGATGGGGATGTCTTCCTTCAGGGCGGGTGATAATTATATGAGGGGCTGTTCACAGTGGGTATTTAGATGGGGATCTGTTCAGAGGAGGGGTATTAGATGGGAGTCTGTTCACAGGAAGGGTATTAGATGGTGGACGGGAGTCAGTGAACAGGGGGATATCAGATAGGGCTCGACAGATGAGGAGCATTTATATGAGGGGGTCTTTTCACGGTCGGGAAATATTCCAGCTGGGGAAATATTGCAGTGGGAAAATTTGCTAGGTGAAATTTTCAGGAGGGTGAAATTTGCCGGAGGGGGGTGCGGTAAAATGGCGGGGAGACTTCTTTTGGGTATATATTTTTCGGGGGGGGGGACGTATATTTTGCGGGGTGGGATATTTTGTGGGTGAATTTTTGCGAGGGGGTGATATTTTGCGAGGTGGGGATATTTTGCGGGGGGGTTATTTTTTGTGGGGGGGGGAGTATTTTCCTGAGGAGGGGGCAATACTTTCGGGGGGTAGTGAGAGAAGTATTTGCCAGGGGAGGGTGGGGACAAAGAAAGAGAGAAAAAGAGAGAGAAAGAGAAAAAGAAGAGAGCGAAAGTCATAAAGAGGCAAAGAAAGAGAGAGGAAGGAGAAAAAGAGAAAAAGAAGAGAGGGAAAGTCAGAAAGAGGCAAAAAAAAGCGTGAGAAAGCAAAGGGAAAAAGAGAGAGAAAGCAGAGTAAGAGGAAAAGAAGAAAGAGAAACTCAGAAAGAGACAAAGATAGATAGAGAAAGCAGAGAAAGATGTAAAAGAGAGCGAGAAAGTCAGAAAGAGGCAAAGAAAGATTGAGAAAGCAGAGAAAGAGAAAAAGAGTGAGAAAGCAGAGAAAGAGAGAGAAAGCAGAGTAAGAGAAAAAGAAAAAGAGAGAAAGCAGAGAAAGATAAAGAGAAAGTCAGAAAGATGCAAGTTAAAAGAGAGAAAGAAGGGAAAGGGAAAAAGGGAGAAAGAGATAGAGGCAAAGTTAGAGAGGGAAGATCAGAAAGAGCCAAAGAAATAGAAAAAGTCAGAGAAATGGAGAAAAAAATCAGCAAGAAACAGAACAGAGAGAAAAGAAGATAAATAAAGAGAAAATACAGAAAAAAGTGGAGGGAAAGAAACAGAGGGACAGAACGGAGACAGAAACAAATTGCAGGCACCAGACGAACAGAGAGTGAGCGACATACACAAAGAGAGAAAGATTGAAAGAGAGATGGACAGAGAAAGACAGTGTGACAGAAAGACACACAATCATTCAGAGAGAAGTAGAGAGAGAAACACAAAGTGAGGGAGAGACAGAATGAGGAAAAGAGAGAGGGAGAGAGAGAGACAGAGAGAGAGAGAGAAACACAGGGAGACAGAGAGAAACACAGGTAGACAGAAAAAAAAACAGAGACAGAGAGAGACATAGAGACAGAGAAAAACACAGAGACAAAGAGAGACACAGAGACAGAGACAGAGACAGAGACACAGATTGAGGGAGAGAGATTGAGGGAGAGAGATTGAGGGAGAGAGAGAGAGAGAACGAGAGAGAGAGATAGAGATTGAGAGGGAGATTGAGAGAGAGAGACTGAGTCAGAATTAGGGAGAAAGGCAGAGAGAGACAATACAGATGTGATACTCAACATCCCGCAAGGCCTGTGCTCTATCGTTACACACCATTAACATATCTTTGCTCCATGACCTTCTGGTCAGCTATTCTGTGACCTTGTCCTTTCTACACCTTCTTATTTGTTTTATCTTGCCCCACTCCCACTTTACTTGCTTATAACCTTTTACATTTCGAATATGTGCCAGTTCTGAAGAAGGGTCACTGACCTGGACGATTAACTCTTCTTCTCTCTCCTCAGATGCTACCAGACCTGCTGAGTGTTTCCAGCATTTCTTGTTTTTATTTCAGATTTCCAGCATCCGCAGTATTTTGCTATAAATTAAGAGATAGAGAGAGATTAAGGGAGAGAGGGATTGTGAGAGAGAGGGGGGTAGAGAGACTGAGATAGAGAGGAGAGAGAGAGAGAGAGAGAGAGAGAGAGAGAGAGAGAGAGAGAGAGAGAGAGAGAGAGAGAGAGAGAGAGAGAGAGAGATTGAGAGAGAATGATAACGAGAGAGAGAGAGAGCTTGAGAGAGAGAGAGACTGAGTCAGAAGGAGGGAGAAAGGCAGAGAGAGACAAGAAAGATATGATACTCAACATCCCGCAAGGCCTGTGCTCCATCGTTGCACTCTAACACCTTCCCTCCGTCAGCTCGTCCATGGGGAAAAATATCCTGGACGAGGCATTGGGGTGGGAATTGGAAAAAAAGGGTCAGGACTGGGACAGAGAGAGGGGGATTCAGACTGGACTCTCTCACTCACACACACTGTAATCTGCTCCAATTCACCTGGGCACAGAGACACGGAGACTGAGACACAGAAACTCACCTTCACAAACCAGCTGCATTGATAGAAAGAATGGTGGCTGATGTTGAACTAATAAATCCCGGAACCTGTCACTCAAAACAGCCAGTACACCCAAAATACAACTCATCCAACCAACTCTCAGCTTCTTCCATCTGGACGCTCCCTCCCAGGTATGGGACAGTGCAAGGTGAGTCTCTGTGCAAACAGGAATGGTGGACAGAGGGATATTCCAGCCATATCCCAAATGAACCGTTCCAGACAGAAACCTGTCTGTCTGTCTCGCTCTCCGTCTCTTCCCCAAAACCTCATTAACAATGCAGAAATGCTGCTGTTATTTTAAACCATGGAGAAGCCGGTGTGGAGAATGACCATTGAACATAAATTGAATAAAATGTATTTCCCTTTTCACCTCCAGTTAACAGAAAGTTCAGAAAACGGCTGACAATGTCTCACTGCTGTTAGAGCAAAGAACAAAGAACAGAAGATCACAGGAAAAGGCCATTTTGCCCTCCAAGCCCTCGCCGATCGTGATGTCTGCCTAAACTTACACCTTCTGCACTTCCGGGGACCGTATCCCACTATTGCCATCCTATTCATGTATTTATCAAGATGCCTCTGAAACGTCGCTATCGTCCCTGCTTCCACCACCTCTCCCGGCAGCAAGTTCCAGGCACTCAGCACCCTCTGTGTAAAGAACTTGCCTCGCACATCCCCTCTAAACTTTGCCCCTCTCACCTTAAACCTATGTCCCCTAGTAACTGACTCTTCCACCCTGGGAAAAAGCTTCTGACTATCCACTCTGTCCATCTCACTCATAAATTTGTAAACTTCTATCATGTCACCCCTCCACCTCCGTCGTTCCAGTGAGAACAATCCGAGTTTAACAAACCTCTCCTCATACCTAATGCCCTCCAGACGAGGCAACATCCTGGTAAACCTCTTATGTACCCTCTCCAAAGCCTCCACGTCCTTCTGGTAGTGCGGTGACCAGAATTCCACGCAATACTCTAAATGTGGCCTCACTAAAGTTCTGTACAGCTGCAGCCTGACTTGCCAATTTTTATACTCTATGCCCCGACCGATGAAGGCAAGCATGCCGTATGCCTTTTTGACTACCTTATCCACCTGCGTTGCCACTTTCAGTGACCTGTGGACCTGTACGCCCAGATCTCTCTGCCTGTCAATACTCCTATGGTCCTGCCATTTACTGTATACTTCCCACCTGCATTAGACCTTCCAAAATGCATTACCTCATATTTGTTCGGATTAAACTCCATCTGCCATTTCTCCGCCCATGTTTCCAACCGATCTCCGATATATGTCCTGCTGTATCCTCTGACAATCCTCATCACTATCCGGAACTCCACCAACCAACCCGTCCACAAACTTACCAATCAGACCAGCTACATTTTCCTCCAAATCATTTATATATACCACAAAGAGCAAAGGTCCCAGCACTGATCCCTGCTGAACACCACTAGTCACAGCCCTCCATTCAGAAAAGCACACTTCCACTGCTACCCTCTGTCTTCTATGACTGAGCCAATTCTGTATCCATCATTCCAGCTCACCTCTGATCCCGTGTGACTTCACCTTTTGTACCAGTCTGCCATGAGGGACTTTGTCAAAGGCTTTACTGAAGTCCACATAGATAAGATCCACTGTCCTTCCTTCATCAATCGTCTTTGTTGCTTCCTCAAAAAACTCAATCAAATTAGGGAGACACGACCTCCCCTTCACAAAACCATACTGCCTCTTGCTAATAAGTTTGTTTGTTTCCAAATGGGAATTAATCCTGCCCCAAAGAATCCTCTCTAATAATTTCCCTACCACTGATGTGAGGCTCACCGACCTATAATTTCTTGGATTATCCTTGCTACCCTTCTTAAACAAAGGAACAACATTGGCTATTCTCCAGTGCTCTGGAACCTTACCTGTCGCCAATGAGGGTGCAAAGATTTCTGTCAAGGCCCCAGCGATTTCTCCACATGCCTCCCTTAGTATTCTGGGGTAGATCCCATCAGGCCCTGGGGACGTATCTACTTTAATGCTTTACAAGACACCCAACACCTACTCCTTTTTGATAATTAGATGAATGAGACTATCTACACTCCCTTCCCTAGGCTCATCATCCACCAAGTCCTTCTCTTTGGTGAATACTGATGGAAAGTATTCATTTAGTACCTCGCGCATTTCCTCTGGCTCCACATATGGATTCCCTTCTCTGTCCTTGAGCGGGCCAACCCTTTCCCTAGTTACCCTCTTGCTCTTTATATATGGATAAAAAGCCTTGGGATTCGCCTTAATCCTGTTTGCCAATGACTTTTCATGACCCCTTTAGCCCTCCTTACTCCTTGCTTAAGTTGCTTTCTACTGCCTTTATATTCCTCAAGGGATTCGTCTGTTCCTAGCCTTCCAGTCCTTACGAATTACGAATGCTTCCTTTTTCTTTTTGACTCGGCTCACAATATCCCGCGTTATCCAAGGTTCCCTAAACTTGCCAAACTTATCCTTCTTCCTCACAGGAACATGCTTGTCCTGGATTCTAATCAACTGACATTTGAAAGATTCCCACATGTCAGATGTTGATTTACCCTCAAACAGCCGCCCCCAATTTAAATTCTTCAGTTCCTGCCTAATATTGTTATAATTAGCCTCCCCCCAATTTAGCACCTTCACCCGAGGACTACTCTTATCCTTGTCCACAAGTTGCTTGAAATTCTGGCAAAGAGTTTTTGCTGGAGAGGCCTGTTTGAATGCAGTATAAACAGGCCGTTTTTATTCGTATTTTCAATTCCACTATGTGACAAAGTCTGAAACTAGATCCAGGTTAATGATGCAGCCAAGAAAATTTAACAACTGGTGACATTTCACAAAACAGTTCTGACACATATTTACAGTTATGTTTGTCAATGATTGTTCATACTTTATTTGACGCTGCTTTATTTAGGCATTACCCCGCAATCACTGGAATAAAACTTCCTTGACATTTTCCTCTTTAATGTTACAAGGATTTACAAAGCTGGAAAATGGACATTTAACACAAATTGTATTAAAGATCTTCCACTTTTCTCCTCCAGTTTATATAAAGCTCAGCGATAACGACTTCCACATTCTGACAAAAAGTTTTTGCTGCTGCAATAACGTGGAAAAGTTTAGGGGGGATATGCGTGGAAAGTTCTTTACGCAGAGGGTGGTGGGCACCTGGAACGCATTGCCAGCGGAGGTGGTAGATGCGGGCACGATGGAGTCTTTTAAGATGTATCTAGACAGATACATGAATGGGCAGGAAGAAAAGAGATACCGAACCTTAGAAAATAGGCGACATGTTTAGAGAGAGGATCTGGATCGGCGCAGGCTTGGAGGGCCAAAGGGCCTGTTCCTGTGCTGTAATTATCTTTGTTCTTTGTTCTTTTCGTTGTGTTACTTGTTTCTTTTTGCTTCCTGACTGTTTCTTTCCTCTGCTCTCCTGGGGGATTCAGAGGGATTTTTGCTCATCGCTTGTCCAAATTCAACAGGTTCCAGCTCCTCTGCAGCTGTTGCCCTGGAAAAATTAACTGTATCCAAAATCGTTCCCTCAGGTTGGAGACATGAGGAGAGACTGTTTACACTAGCAGAGGGGTGAAACCAATAGGCAGGGGGGCTGTTATGTTCTTGAATTCACTGTCTGACTGGTTTCTGAAAGCATATTCAATTTTAACTTTCAAAAGACAATTGGATCAAGACTTCAATTACTCTGAATTATAGCAAAGAAGATACCAGCATAGAAATAGAAGTGAGAGAGAGAAGTCATAACTTTAGTGATGAAGAAATCAACGCAACTTATTTAGAGAGTTGTTATGTATCATTGATTGTTTGAGTTTTATTTGATGCTGTTGTTTCATTTATCCATTGCCTTTAATCAATAAAAATACTTTTCCAAACAGGAACCATTTTAATGATTCAAGTGCTTGCATAGTAGAAAAATAGCCATTTAACACAAATTGTCTTGACATTATTTTATTCAGCATCTCAAATTTACATAAAGTAAATTCCTCAAACTTGTGGAATATTTCAAACAATCAGTAACACAGAATCTCCCATCAACAATGGCTCAGCATCTCCATCTGCTGGTGTCCCTGTCTCACTGCAGTTACTGCCCCCTCTCACCATCTCCATCTGCTTGTGCCCCTGGCTCACTGCAGTTTCTGCCTCTCTCACCAGCTCCATCTGCTGCTGTCCCTGTCTCACTGCAGTTACTGTCCCACTCTCACATCGCCATCTGCTGGTGTCTCAGTCACAGTGCAGTTACAGCCCCGCTCTCACCATCCCCATCTGCTGGTGTCTCCGTCTCAGTGCAGTTACTGACTCACTCTCCCCATCTCCATCTGCTGGTGTCCCTGTCTCACTGCAGTCACTCTTCCCCTCTCATCATCTCACCATCTCCATCAGTCGGGGTCCCTGATTCACTGCAGTTACCCCTCTCACCATCTCCATCTGCTGGTGGCTCCGTTTCAGTGCAGTTACTGACCAACTCTCCCAATCTCCTTCTGCTGGTGTTTCTGTCTCACTACAGTCACTCTTGCTCTCTTATCATCTCATCATCTCCATCTGCTGGTGTTCCTGTCTCACTGCGCTTACTGCCCCCTCTCACCATCTCTATCTGCTGGTGTCCCTGTCTCGCTACAATTCCTGTCCCCCTGTCACCATCTCCAACCGCTGGTGTCCCAGTCTCACTGCAGTTACTCCCCCTCTCACCATCTCCATCTGCTGGTGTCTCTGTCTCACTGCCGTTACTGTCCCCTCTCACCAACGCCATCTGCTGGTGTCCCTTTCTCACTGCAGTTACTGCCCCGCATCAGCATCTGAATCTGCTGGTGTCTCTGTCTCAATGTGGTTACTGTCCCCCTCCCACCAGCTCCATGTGCCGGTGTCCCTGTCTCAGTGCAGTTTCTGTCCCTCTCACAATTTCACAGTCCCTGTGATTTGCAGCTTTGTCCACTGGCGGCATTTGTTAACAAAACAACCGCTAGGTGGCGCTGCACTGGAACGTGCGCAAATGCAGACTGTTCCACTTAAAAGTCAAGGTCATCCACGTTCAGGCACCTGCCAGAACTAAAGATGGCGCTGGTCAAATAATCACAACGGCGGGTGGGGGAGGCTGGTGGAGCGCGGCGGGGCGGGGGTGGGGGCGGAATGGGATTTAGTTCCAGTGTTTGAAACCCTTCAGCCCTTTCTATGATTTCACTAATTTAACAATGAGATTGAGTGGGTACTTTATTGCATTCTTCAGCTCCTGTCTGAATTTAGTCTGGGTAACAGTGTAAATACATGTGTTGGTGCAGGAACTGTGAATCTGCAGCATATCTGATGTGTGATCTGTGATAAAGAGAGGGTCAGTGTCGGATGAATAAGACTGAATATCTGCAATTCGCCTATAAATATTATACACAACCCGGGTTATCCATAACAGTATAAAACTGCCGGATATACTGAAGAGTAAAACAATTGATTTCCTGCGATTCTCCATCTCTGGGTCCTTGTGATTCTCTCCATTCCTGTGGCGCCGGAGTCCCTTACGGACTTTACTGGAGAATAAAATCCTTCTGACAGTCAGAACATTGACCAGCAAAATCAGAAAGACCGGGATACAAGGGGTTAAAATGAGGTGAAACAATTCAAATGCCCCCCATATGGGGGAAATAAAGAAGCTCAGTTTATAATCACAACCCATGGGAACATTGTCAATAATGCAATATTTTTCCAGTGTAAAGTACCAGGGGAGAGACTCTAAAAGGCCCAGCACACTCACTGTTCCAACAACCACAGCCGCCGTTTTCTCGCTGCAATATTTTGTTTTCAGCTTCTCACAACAAATGGCCACAAATCGATCAAAGGTGAAAGTGACTGTGAGCCAAACAGAAACAACTGTGGATGCAGAAATCAGAACGAGAATGAGGGAACACACAGGAGTAATTCTCAGGAATGAATACGGGAAATAAATTAAAACAATCCAAATCAATATGGGATTAGTGATAACCACGAGGAGATCAGACACTGCCATTCCCACCAGGTAGACAGAGATACATTTGGAGAGACCGCAGTTTCTTCGGGACAGGATCACAATCGCCACCAAGTTAACTGGAAGAAAGAGAAAAAGACGCAGAGAAATTACTGATCAGACCTGGAGACAAAGCAACAGTTTGACAGGATTTGGTCTCAAATTTCCAACTTTGTTGCTGCATCGAGTGGTGAAAAGTGATTCATTGACCTGGGCAGTGCTTTGTCATTGTGAAATGTTTAAAACACAATTATTCACAATGAATTGGGAAATTGATACAGTAAATGAATAAAGTCAGCACCGGATTTCCTCGAAGTACTGAGTGAAGATGCAGTGCCAGTGAGGGAATGAGTTGGATTTTACAGAGATGGAATACGATGGGTTAATTGGAATTTGCCTTCAGAGTGTTTTTCTTAGAAGGAAGTTGTTTGGGAAGGTGTGGGGAGAGCGGGATGTGCAGCTCGTTTGTTGCTCTGCGTTTAGGGAACCGACAGGGAATGATACCAAATGGAAAAGGCTGAAAACTGCAGCGCTGAGTTTGAGTATCAGCCATGATCTGGAATGGTGGAGCAGGCTCGAAGGGCTGAGTGGCCTCATCCTACTCCTATGTTTCTGTATTCCTATTAGGTTGGGCGAGGCAGGTGGAGGCAGAGAGTGAGATTGGGAGGGAGAGAAGGAAACGGACATGTTGGAGCTGGAGGGGAGACTGGAGCAGATGGTTTGGGAAAGTGAATAAACTGAAGCAATGGATGAGGAGACTGAGGATCCAATACAGTGAGAGGAGAGGCTGTGATTCACAGGGAGAGACTGCAGCAGAGTGTTAGAGGAAATCTAATCTATAGATCCCAGTAATACAACTCAATTAATACATTCAAACAATAATCCCTGTGGTTATTGGTGTTGGAGAACAGTTCATTGTTTATACAATATAGTCAATATATTTAGCTTGTACAGGCTATTAAATATAAATTTAAATATATTTCTGATATCAGCCTCGTTCTTTTTTGAATTCAGCAGTCGCAGAGATTTTAAAGTGCAGCATTTAAATAATGAATTACCATCTGTGATGAACTGCTTTTATTCTTTTTATTCAGTCACTAAGTAAGGAATAGGAACTTTCTGCAAAACAAAATGAGGACCTGACAGAAATCCTCACAGAGGATCAAGTCCAACAGGAAAATGAACACAATCTGACAACAGACAACTTCAAGTAACAGTTTCTCTCACTAATTGTTCTGGACATTCCAGCACTTTATGACAGTGAATTATTCACAATGCTGCTTCCTTCTCTTTCCCTTTACTTGTGCTTATCTCTTTCCCTCAGTTTCGTTCTCCCTGCTCCTTTTCTCCTTCCCTATCTCTCTGGAGTGCTCACACACTGCAAACTGTTACTTCATGCTACTTTTCACCTACGATTTACTCCTCACATTCTGCGCCTATGTACTTTTCACCAGCTCCTTTTTCAATGATTCTATTCTCAGAGTCAGTTTCTTCACCGGTAAAGCCTCTGTGAAAAATTTAATGTATCAACAGAACACCCAAGTCTCCAACTGCTCACCTACACTCTTCACTTCATCTACAATACATGGAATAAACAGGATCGAAAGCTACTTCCAGGCAAACCTCACAATCATTTAAATTCCTTCTCCTGGAATTATAAAGTAATCCATTAAAATGTGAGATTGCTTAATTAACAAAACACCAGCATCAGCGCTGCAGCTGATAAACTACAGATAAATGGAAAGACTCTTGATTCCAACTGCTAGAGTGCAAACCAATAAAACATCACATCAATACTTTCTATTTTACAATGTAGTCCAGTGACAGTGAAGGTCCACAATGAAGCAGAGAAGGAGATGTGAAAGTGTCAGCAGCAAACTTAGTTCAGTAGCCAGACCTCTGAAGCAGTGTCACACACACACATAATAAAATAACATTTGATAACAGTGATAACCAATTGAAATTTCAAACATTGAAATCCCAGTTAAACTGAGGCATGTTATTGGGGAGGGAGGACATTGTGCTGTCCCCTTGTAACACTGAAACTGTGAGATGTCTCATTATCAATCAATGAAAAAATATTTTCCTGAAAATATTCTAGGACCGGTTCGATCCACATCATGAAACTGTTTAAAGCTCCTTATGGTCTGATTCTTGATCCCAACCGAGACATCTCATTCAAATACATTCAATACACGGAATAATCCAGCAACAATGCCAGCGTTGCTTAAAACAATACCATTAAAGATATAATAGATTTCCTGCAAAACTGAAATAGTAGGCAATGAGGAGATTCCATCAGTAAATTGTTGGAAAGGAACATGTGGCTGTGTAACACACAGAGGGAAATAATACAGAGTACAGCAGCATAGTTAACTTCGATTTACACCATTAACAGCTGGGATACTGCTTACCAGGAACTCCAATTGCTGCAAGTACCGGATAGTAAATGTCTTCTGTCTGATACATGACTGGATATCCCATTTTGTGAGAAGCAGAGACTTCTTTTAGCCTGGAATCCACAGCTCTACCAGGCACTCTGAGCTGATCTATTCCAACGGGTCCTGATTTTTACAGGGGATAAATCTCCACTGACACGGTTATACCCCTGATCATTGCTATTAGTAACACTCACCTGAACAAAGACATTACTTCAGCAGCTGATTCTAATGTAAAAAATGTGGGGATAAAACATGATCAATTCAACGTCAATGACATTTTCTTAGTAAGGACTCTCTCGGGAATAAACCTGAAATCGGTACTCATTCGGGATAAATGCAACAATTATGAGTGGCATTATTTACATTTTCCATATTATTGCATTGACCTTGCTCACTCTCAGGTTTCTATTGTAAATGTAACTGATCTGTCTGCTGTGGACACTGAATCCAGGGACTAAATCAAACCCGTTTCACTCTGTTCCTGCCTTTTCCCAGTTAAAAATGTGATCTTTGGGGATCTGATTCGAGACTATGTACCGGGATACAGCCTAAAAACAACTGTGGGACACACTCTGTTAACGTCCATTAGGGAGGTTTGTGATAGTGACAGTGATAAAACCACTGGTCAAGTAATCCAGATGCCCAACCCAATGGCCTGGCGACAGGGGTACATATCCCACCATAGCAGCTGTACAAAATAGAGGAAGCTACCTCTCTACGTATAAAATAGAGGAAGCTCCCTCTCTATGTAGAAAGTTGAGTGAGTTCTCTCTCTGTGTGCAAAGTGGAGGGAGCACCCTCTGTATGTATAAAGTGGAGGGAACTCCCTCTCTATGTATAAAGTGGCGGGAGCTCCCTCACTGTGCATAAAGTGGACGGAGCACCCTCTCTATGTATAAAGTGGAGGGCGATGAAGGACAGAGGAGAGAGGGAACTGAAAACAAATGGGGAATTGGAGAGAGGGCCAAAGTGGAAGGTAGTGAGAGACAGAAGAGATAGTGAAATGACACCTTGTTAGAACCCCAATAACAATCCCCAATGTCTGCCCAGTCCGGTACTGGGGCTTTAGTGTGATTGTTTTAGTGGTGAATGTTCGATCAGTGTTTAATATTTTCAAACTGCAGTGACATTCCCAACAAGGGCAAGAGTTTCAAACTCAAAATTAATCAAAAAATGTCTCAAAGCATTGCTGTCCTGGGACAGAAGGAGGGAGCGATGGAGGGAGAGAGATGCAGACAGAGACAGATGGGGCGAGAGAGACATAGAAGTAGAGAGACAGAGGGCGATGGAGAGGGAGAGAGAGGGAGACAGGGTGAGGGGAAGAGAGAGAGGGAGAGAGACAGAGTGCGGGAGGGAGAGATAGACTGGATGAGGGAGACAGAGAGAGACAGGGTGAGGGGAAGAGAGAGAGGGAGAGAGACAGAGTGCGGGAGGGAGAGACAGACTGGTGAGGGAGACAGAGAGAGAGAGAGAGACCGGGTGAGAGAGAGGGACTGCGGAGAGAAAGAGGGAGGGAGACGGGGTAAGAAAGAGAGAGAGAGAGAGAGAGACTGGTGAGGGTGAGAGACAGAGAGAGTCAGGGTGAGGGAGAGAATGAGAGAGAGTGGCAAGGTGAGTGAGATGTAAAGAGCGAGAGACAGGTGAGGGAGAGGGAGAGAGAGAGAGTGAGAGGGAAAGAGAGAGAGTCTGGTGAGGGGGAGAGGAAACAGTGTAAGGGAGAGAGAGAGAGAGACTGGGTGAGGGAGAGAAAGAGAGAGACAGGGAGAGGGTGAGAGAGAAAGAGGCAGGGTGAGTGAGAGGAAAAGAGAGCGATTGGTGAGGGAGAGAGAGGGGCTGAGGGAGAGAGAAATAGAGAAAGATACAGAGATAGGGTGAGGGAGAGAGACGGATGGGCTGAGGGAGGGAGCCAGAGAAAGGATGAGGTGAGAGAGAGAGAGATGGATAAAGCCAGGGTGAGGGAGGGGGAGAGACGGATATGGAGGAGAGAGAGAGAGTCTGGCTAAGGGATAAAGAGAGAGAGATAGAGAGAGACACAGTAAGGGAGAGGGCGAGGAAGAAAATGTCTCAAAAAGGTAGGACGGGCTCGAGGGGCCAAACGGCCTCCTCCTGTGTTCCTAAGGGATTTATTAATATTACATCCTGAAATAAACAATGTTGTAATGATAATTTTTAGTAAATGAAATGGAATTAATTAAAAACAGGTTCTCCTTTTAAATAATTAATCTGAATTCATAATATTACTTGTGTGAATTTTGGTTTGACAGATACATTTCTGTTTATTAACATCACTGAATAAAGGAATATTGGAAGATTCAATGTGACTTTGTTCCCATCCTTATTCAAACTCCTACTCACTCACTCGAAGGTTTAAATCTAAGGAGCAGTTCTGACAGTGCGGGGTCCCTTTCAGAGGTTGGGACTGACCCTCTCCCTGCTCCCCCCACCCCCCTCGGCCACAGTGCTCTGTCAGGGTTCATGGACTGCACGGACACTGGGATGGACCCATGATCCACTGACCCCAAAGAAAGAAAAGAAAAGTAAAAATTCTCCTTGTCCCTGTGAAATCAGATTGACAATAAATTTAAACCCCGAGAGTAAAATATTAAGGGTGAACAGAGAGATTTTGATGTTTGTAAAAACATGATTTACACAGAGGGGAGTGTTTGTGTTTATCTGTCTAAGTACGCCAATGTGAATATATGTGTCTCTGTATGGGTTTCTCTCTCTCTCTCTCGGTCAGTGGGAAAGGATGTGCCTGACTGTGGATTTCTATATGTGTGTGTGTGTGTGTGTGTGTGTGTGTGTGTGTGTGTGGTTTATCTGGACATGTTGTCAGGCTGTGTTTATGTGACTGCCTTTGTGTCTGTGTGTGGGTTTGTATCACAGTATATGTGTTTCCAATGCTGGATGTGAGGGTGGGAGAGGCCAACGGAGGACACTCTCTTATCTCTCATTAAAGAATCTTTCATCTTAACAACTCCGACGAATAGACTGAAATATCCTCCACAAAAAAAATCAAGCAGTTGTGTCTTAATACTTGTCAGGACAGAAGTGCCTCTCTCAATCACGGCCTATGTTAGGTTTATATGGGCTGATGATGTAAAGTTAGGTTGGGCAGTAAGCTGTGAGGAGGGCACAAAGAGACTGCAAAGGGAGATTGACAGGTTAAGTGAGCGGGCAAGGAAGTGGCAGGTGGAATATCATGTGGAGAGATGTGAGGTTCTTCACTTTGGCAGGAAGTATAGAAACACAGAACATTTTTCAAATGGTGAGAAATTATTAAATGTTGGCATTCAGTGGGATTTGGGTGTCCTTGTACACAAATCACAGAAAGTTAACATGCAGGTACATCAAATCGAGTGTTGGGCTTTATTGCAAGGGGGTTAGAGTACAATAGTGAGGAAGTCTTGCTGTAATGATGCAGGGTTTGCTGAGCCCACATCTAGAGAGAGGCGGAGTGAAGGAGCAGGTGAGGAATCAGAAGTCCCAAAGGTGCTACAGAGGGTGCATCATAAAACAAAATCTGACAAAAAACCCACATAAGGAGAGATTAAGGCTGATGACCAAATGCTTGGTCAAAGAGGTTAGTGTTAAGGAACGGTTTTAAACAGGAATGAGAGATATATGGAAGGAATTCGCCAGTGTTAACAGGCAGTGACATTGATTCCTGATTGCCAGTAGAGATTTGTTAGGAAAGGGTCTTAATGTTTACGGAGCTGAGGGAGCTCGATGTGGATAAGGAACAAATCAGCCATGACCTGAGTAAATGGATGGGACAGGCTCGAGGGGTCGAATGGCCTCACCCTGTCTTCGTAAGGGCTTTATTAATATCCCTGCCAATACATTGATGGTTTTCTGTTTCAAAAAAAATGAGCAGATTGGGGTTCTCTCTAACCCCTCCCGCCAGCCTTGGAACGACTCACAGATTCATGTCTAAGGGAACTTGCCAATTGTTCTGGTAGAATTTCCCCCTTTGTTAATGGGTCAGTAAAGCAGATGGTATCCTGAGCTTTATAAACAGGTCTAGAGTGTAAAAGTCAGGAAGTGATGCTAAACCTTTATAAAATAATAGTTTGTCCTCGGCTGCAGTATTGTGTCCACTTGTGGGACCACACTTTTGGAAAGATATAGAGGCTTTGGTGAATGCATAGAAGAGATTTACTGGAACGGTTCCTGGATGACATTATTGCAGTTACGCTGATAGACTGGAGAAGCTGGGCTTCTTCTCTTTCGAGCAGAGAAGATTAAAAGGAGATTTGATCGAGGTGTTTAAAATCATGAAAGCTTTAGATGGAGGTAATCAAGAGAAACTGTTTCCAATGGCTGAAGGATTGATAACCAGACAGCACAGATTGAAGGTGATCGGCCAAAAAAAATAAAATTGGCGACATGAGGAAAAGGTTTTTTTTTCCACACAATTGCTTCAGATTTGAAATGCAATGTCTGATAGGGGTGCAGACAGATTCAATAGTAGCTTTCAAAAGGACAGTTGGAGAAATCATTGAAAGAGAAAAAAATCAACAGGCAGTTGGAGAGGTTTGAGTTAATTCAGGAAAGCCAACATGGATTTGATGAAGGAACAGAGAAGGTTGATGAAGGGAATGCAATGGATTTTGTATGGATTTGAAGAGAGCGTTTGACAAAGTAGCACATAAAAATCTGGTTCACAAAACTGAGGCTCATGGAATGTGTCAGCTTGGATCAAAAATTGGTGAAAGGACAGAAAACAGCGAGTTGTGGCAATTGTTTGTTTTTCAGACTGGAGGATGGTAGACAGCAGTGTTCCCCAAAAGTCAGTACTTTTTGTAAAATTTCAATATTTGCCAATGATCCCAAACTTGGAGGAAATGCAAACAGTGAGGATGACACCAATCAACTACAACAGGACATAGATAGTTGAACAGAATGGGAAGACAAGTTTCAGAAGGAATTTAATACAGGGAAATGTGAGGTTATGTATTTTGGCAGAAGGGATAGGGAGAGGCAATATAGACTTAACGGCCCAGGGGCAGAGGGACCTGGGGATACATATGCATACATCTTTGAAGATGGCAGGGCATATTGAGAAAGTAGTCAGCAAAGCATATGTGATCTTGGGCTTCATAAATAGAGGTTTTGAGTACAAAAGCATGAAGATTATGCTGAATGTTTATAAGCCTCTGGTTAGGCCACGACCAGAATACTGCATCCAATTCTGGTGACCACACTTTAGGAAGGATGTGAGGGTCCATTGGAAGGAGCAGAGGAGATGGTGGCTCCAGGGATGAGATATTTTAGCAAAGTGGACAGGAAACAACTACTTGCAGGTCAATCAGTGTCAGAGCAGTGAGAGTTACTGAGGGTTGAGAACAGATATGTTCACACAAAGACAAATAGGGTGGGACACCCAAATCTAGAGCCCCTTGGATGTCAAGGATCAAAGCGGGTATGATAAGGCACAATAGGGAGGCTTATGTCAGATACAGAGAGCTCAATACCACAGAATGCCGAGGTGAGTGTAGAAAGTTCATGGGTGAAATTAAAAATCAAATTAGGAGAGCAAAGAAATGGTCGGAAAATAGTATTACCAAGTAAAAGCAAAGAAATCACAAATATGGTTTATAAATATATTAAGAGCAAGAGGATAACTAAGGATAGAGTATTAGGGACCAAAAAGGGAATGTGTGTGTTGAGGTGGGAAATGTGGGCATGGTTCATGATGAATACCTTGTGTCTGTCTTTTTAGAAGAGGGGGAAAATATAGACATTGTCGTTAAAGAGGAGGAGTGTGAAATATTGGATGGGATAAACAGTGTGAAAGGGAAATATTAAGGTGTTTGGTATCTTTGAAAGTCGAGAAATGGTCAGGCCTGGATGCATTAGAACCAGTTCAGAGAAGGTTCACTCGGCTGATTCCTGGGATGAAGGGGTTGTCTTATGAGTTATGGTTGAACAGGTTGGGCCTAAACTCATTGGAATTCAGAAGAATGAGAGGTGATCTCATTGAAATATACAAAATACTTAAAGGGATCGACAGGTTAGATGCAGGTAAGATGTCTCCTTTGGTTCGGGAGTTCAGAACCAAGGGCACAATTTCAAAATAAGCGGGAAGCCACTTAGGACAGCGATGAAGAGAAATTTCTTTGCTCAGAGGATTGTGAATCTTTGGAATTCTCTACCCCAGTGGGCTGTGGAAGCTCAGTCTGGGAAAAAGGCATTGACGTGGATGAGCAGCTATGATTGTATTGAATGGTGGAGCAGACTTGATGGGCTGAATGGCCTCCAGCTGTTCCGATGTTCCCAAACTGCTGAAATAGTTTCTCACAAACTACGCCATCATTTCCCCTGAATATCTCAACATCTTTGAACAAATCACCTTGAACACAGAATCACAGAATAATACAGTGCAAAGAGGCCCTTCGGCCCATCGAGTCTGTACCGATGCATTAAAGACACCTGACCTGTCTACCTAATCCCATTTGCCAGCACTTGGCCCATAGCCTTGAATGTTATGACGTACCAAGTGCTCATCCAGGTACTTTTTACAGGATGTGAGGCAACCTGCCTCTACCACCCTCCCAGGCAGGGCATTCCAGACCGTCACCACCCTCTGGACAAAAAGTTCATCCTCAAATCCCCCTTAATCCTCCCGCCTCTCACCTTAAACTTGTGTCTCCTCGTAACTGACCCTTCAACGACAGGGAACAGCTGCTCCCGATCCACCCTGTCCATGTCCCTCATAATCTTGATCCTCCTAAAGTCCAGGGAATAAATCCCTACTTTGTGTAATATCACCTCGTAATTTAACCCTTGGTGTCCAGTTCTCATTCTGGAAAATTTACACTGCACAGAAATGGACACAGCCCCACCCACCCCCCCCCCCCCCCTCCCCCACAAGTCTCTTTGGACCTCCAGTGGTTCTAGCTTTTCACCATTTATAAAGTACTCTGTTCTCGTCTTTTTTGCTGACATTAAAATCTATCTGCCATAGTATTGCCCATTCATTTAACATATTAATATGTCTTCGTTATTTGATGCTTCCAGCTACACTGCTGACAATGCTGCCTATTTTTGTGTCATTGGCAAACTAGGGTCTGTAGCATTCTACCACATCATCATAAATCGTTAATAAATACAGCAAAACGGAGACACACACGGGCTTTGCTCTGGTAGACAGGAGTGAACCATTCCATCCTAGAGATGTTTTAGAGATCGTAGAGATCCAGATTAATGCTTTTTTTCAAGAAAAAAACAGATTTCAAACTCACAACAGCACATTGTGGGATTTGAACTCCTGCTTTTTCAATCATCAGCTCAGGCCTTCAAATTAAAACCCATAAAAAGAGATTCATTTTCCTACTGCTGTTGTCTGATTGTCTCAAGTTTTGTATATTGTTCCCTTCTCCTCTTCTTCCAACTGTCTGAAGTCTTTGAAGTTTGTCAGACATTGGTAAACTACTTCATGTGGTGTTCTGTAAATACCTTGAATTCTGTGTATCTGCAACGGACACAATTCAAACTTTCACCTTATTGCATCAACCAAAACCTGCAGGTCTATTCAAGCACTCCTATTTCCAGTCTCTGCAAAGATAGCTCACACTTCCACAATGCAGGAATGTCTGAATGGAAACAGCTTTTGGCACATTTCCTAACACGTTTGCTAACACTTTTCAGGATGAAGCTAAATTCAGTTTACAGATTGCAAGCCCCAAATTGAATTTTTCAGAGATAAAAGTGACATAGATGAAAACCCAGATCTCTCTGTCCCTGCACCCATTTTAACATTGTACCATTTAGTTTGTATTCCTTATCCTCAGCCTTCCTTCCAAAATGCATCATTTTAGATTTCTCAGCATTGAAGTTAACCTGCCATGAGTCGGACCATTTCATCAGATTGCCTCTATCCTCCAGAAGTCTACTACAGTGACCATCCCTGTTTATACATTGCAGATGGCAGAATGTTGAAGTTATGCTCTGTAAACCCAGGTCCAAGACATTAATATATATCAGAAAGATCAGTGGTCCTAATCCGAACCCCTGGGGAATACGACTGTTCACTGTGTACAGTCAGTACAAAAGCAGGGAGGTTATGGTGAACATTTATAAAGCTCTGGTTAGGCCCCAACTGGAGAACTGTGTCCAGTTCTGGTCACCACCCTTTAGGAAGGAGGCGAGGGTCATTGAGAGGCTGCAGATATTTACAAGAATGGTTTCAAGGATGGGGGATTTTAGCTACAAATTTAGGTTGGAAAAGCTGTGTTTGGTCTCCTTAGAACAAAGGAGATTGAGGGGAGATTGAATAGAAGTGTATAAGATTATGTCAGGCATAGATACCGCCATTCAGTCTGAACCAACCATTCACCACTACTCTTTGTGTTCTGTCCCTTAGCCCATGTTGTATCCACTCTGTCCCTGTCCCGTTCATTCCATGAGCAATAATTTTGCGAACTCGTCAATTATGGCACAGCATTACGACCTGTCCATGAAGACATTGGTCCCAGAGCACAGAAAAACAAACACAAACAGGCAACGACCATCTGCAACGAGAGAGAAGCCAACCACTTCCCATTTCCATTCGAAGCATTAACCCATCGCTGAATCCCCCAGCATGAATATCCTGCGGAAACATTCAACAGGAACTGAGCTGAAGAAATCACATCAATACTGTGGCTACAAGTGACTCACCCCCTGACCACCACCCCCCCCCCCCCCCACCCCCCGCCCCAAAGCTTTTCAACCACCTGCAGGACACAAGGCAGTTTTGTAATGGTAACTATCCACTTGCCTAGATCACTGCAACACCTACAAAACTCCAGATGCTCGACACCATCTACGACAAAGCAGTCCACTTGATTGGCACCCCACCATCACTTTAAAGCTTGATCAGATCACCCTTAACCTTCTAAATACCAGGGATACAGTGTAAAGCACCGTCTACACTGTCCCCTCAAATGCTGCCAGGCTATTAGCGAGCTAATATCAAACACTCCCAGGGCAGGTATAGTGTGGGGTCAGAAACAGAGTAAAGCTGCCTCAATATATGCCTCTCCTTCTCCTCCTCCATCCAGATGGAGAGAGTAACAGTGAGAAAGACAGGGATATATATAGAGTGGGAAGAACTGAGAGTGGAAAGGATAGCAATGGGGAGGGAGTACCAGAGAGAAAGAAGAAGAGATTGGGATGGAGAGTATCGGTCAGTGTACCTGCAAAGCTGTGTGCAGCATCGTTGAAGGCACGGCACAGCGAGAGATTCAGATTAAGAGGGTACAGAGGGAGATAGAGACAGATGAGGAGAGAGATAAACATGGAGACAGTAGCAGAGAGGGGATCCAGTGAGTGAGTGAGTGAGAGAGGGAAAGACGGAGATGGAGAGAGATTACCATTACGAGTAGCTCTCCACTTCTCTCTCCATGCCTATCTCTCCCTTTCTCACTGTTACCCTCTCTCCATCTATATTTCTCCCTCTCTCCCGATGTTTCACAATCTATGCCTATTCCTTGTACGACTGTTTACACAGGATTACATCAAACTATGATTATATTTGACATTTGCCCTTTCGATCTAACCTAACAACGTGACTGTCTCCAACATTATCTCTGTGTCTGTGAACAGCGGGACCTTGGAGTGAATGTTCACTGATTCCTGAGGCTGACAGGACAGGTGGATAAGCAGGTTAGGAAGGGATAAGGAAGACTTTCATTTCCCGACCAGTGGAAATAACCTCTCAGTGTCGACCCTATCCAGTCCCTTTAGAATCTGATATGTTTCAATGAGATCACCTCTCATTCTTCTAAACTCCAGAGAATACAGGTCCAATTTACTCAGCCTCCCATCATAGGACAATGACAGAGAAACTAAACAAATACTTTGTGTCTGTCTACATGTTCTCAGTCATGCTTTGTAATATTCCTTGCATCATTGAACACTGCAGTTTATGGATCATTTCACTGATTGCTGTTGAGCTGATGAATTTGTTTGATTGGCATTGATAATATTTTTTGGACCAGTGTATTGAGTCCAATGGGTTACGACCAGGATTACCGAGTGATTTCTCCCTGCAACTTTCAATCTTTAATAAAGCTTCTCTGGGTGTTAACCTGCAATCTGTTTTTATATGTCTGACTCCACTGATTCGTCCGGGGATAAAGTAACTTTTGTCTGATTGTGCACCCAATTAAATGACTGTTTGACACGGCAAGAGTTTCTTTACTGTAAACATGTGCAAATCTCTCTCTCACACACTCACACACATTATCTGCCTCTCTCTCTCTGATGGACACTCTACCTCTCATTCATTTTTCACTCTTTCTGTACACCCTGTGTCTGCTCTTTTCCTCTAATTTCTCATTTTCCTTCCCACACTGTCCCCTTCTCTCTCGCTCTCTCTTTCGCTCTGTTACTCTCTCCTCATCTTTGTTTCTCCATTTATCTGTTTCCTCACTCTCAAACTCTACCTCTCCCTCACTCTCCACTTCCTTTCTCTTTGATCTCTCTTCATATCTCTTTATCACTCTCTCTCCATGTCTGTCCAAGTGAGGAAATTCTCCCTCCATTTCACCATCTCTTGCTCTCTCACTCTCTCCCTATCACCTATATTGTCTCAGTCTCTCCATCTCTCTATTATTCTTTCAATCTCATTTATCTCTGTCGCTCTCTCCCCCATCTCGCTCTCTTTTCTATTTCCCTCTCTATTATTTGCTCTCTAACTCTCTTGCTCTTTCTATCCATGTTGGGTCCCTTTAAGAGATTGGGGACCGTTCTGGCGGTGCAGGGTCCCTTTAAGAGTCTGGTGCTGGCCTCTCCCCCACCCCGAGGGTAGGTCACAGGTCGGCCAAACCGCGGTTGCGCGGAGGCTGGAGACACTTGTTGACCACTTTGACCTCAAAACACGTGGGGCAGCGCAGCCAATCAGAGCTCAGGACACGGTGAGTGGGACTGAGGCGTCATCAGCCGCCATGTTTGAGTGACGTTGCCCGCCGACCGTTTGTTTCCGCAGAAAGCAGCTTTAAGGAAAAGGAGAAGCGGCTTCAGCTGTCGATCTCAATGAAGGAAAGGTGAAAGTCTGAGCCGCGGGAGAATGAAAAAAAGCCGCGGTTAACGCGCATGTGGAGACGCGCATGTGCGGAGCCTCCTCCCAGAGTGCAGCGCGACCTATACCACAGATAGGGGCCTTTCCCAGTCGTGCGGCATTGTGGGAACCGCAGGAAGGCCTTTTCCCCCTCATTAACTGAGTCAAAATCAACTCATTCCCTCTCAGCTCTCTCTCCCCTTTTCATTTTCCAGGTTGAAACGGGCGTTGTTGGTAACAATAATGTTGAGGTTGTTGTGGGAACAGTGTGGCACTCCTTCAGTACTGACCCTATGACAGTGCGGCAATCCCTCAGTACTGACCCTCTGACAGTGCAGCACTCCCTCAGTACTGACTCTCTCTCTCTCTCGCCCATGGTAAACTGGGAAGATCTGTTAATGGATCAAACGACTGAAGAACAGTGGAGAATATTTAAAGAAAGATTTAATGCAATACAGAGCAAGTATATACCCCTGAGAGGAATAAGCTCCACTACACAGAACAAAACAGCCATGGACAACCAAAGAAATTAGGGACAGCATCAAAGTAAAAGCAAAAATGCAGAACCCAGTACAGATCCGGCCGAATGGGATCGATACAAAGACCAGCAAAGGATCACAAAGCAGCTTATAAGAGCTGCTAAAAGAGATTATGACAGGAAACTTGCAAAGGGCATCAAAATCAATAAGAAGAAATGTTATAGTTACATAAAGGGAAAGCGGGTGGTCAAGAGCAATGTAGGCCCACTAAAAGCTGAAACTGGAGATATTGTCATTGATAATGGGGAAATGGCAAACATGTTGAACAATTACTTTGCCTCAGTATTTACAGATGAAAAGGAGGATGAGTTACCGGAAGTCCCGAAAAAATTAATAGCTGATAGGGGACATCAGTAACAGGGAAATTAATGGAACTAAAGAGTGAGAAATCCCCAGGACCTGACGGTTTCCATCCGAGGGTGTGAAACGAAGTAGGGGATCACATTTTAGATGCCATAACTATAGTCTCTCAGAGTTTCCTAGATTCAGGAGTGGTCCCTCTGGACTGGAAAGTTGTACATGTCACTCCATTTTTAAAAAAAAAGATGAAAGGGGGAGCCAAGGAAATTACAGATCAGTTAGCCTGACATCTGTGGTGGGCAAGTTGCTGGAGTATATATATAGGTGACTCAACACCTTGAAAATTTTCAGTTAATCAGGGACAGCCAGCATGGATTCATGATGGGAAGGTCATGCCTGACAAATCTCATTGAATGTTTTGAAGAGGTGACTAAGGTAGTGGACAGGGGAATGTCTATGGATGTTATCTATGTGGACTTCACATAAGAGACTGTTAACTAAGGTCGAAGCCCATGGAGTTGATGGCAAATTATTGACATGGTTAGGAAGTTGGTTGAGTGGTAGGTGACAGAGAGTGGGGATAAA